>NW_028276323.1:10000-192363 GCF_052056855.1 Sturnus vulgaris
CAAACCCTAACCCTAACCCGTACCCTAACCCTAACCCTAACCCTAACCCGTACCCTAACCCGTACCCTAACCCGTACCCTAACCCTAACCCTAACCCGTACCCTAACCCGTACCCTAACCTTAACCCGTACCCTAACCCGTACCCTAACCCTAACCCGTACCCTAACCCTAACCCGTACCCTAACCCTAACCCTAACCCTAACCCTAACCCTAACCCTAACCCTAACCCTAACCCTAACCCGTACCCTAACCCGTACCCTAACCCTAACCCGTACCCTAACCCTAACCCGTACCCTAACCCTAACCCTAAGCCTAACCCTAACCCTAACCCTAACCCTAACCCGTACCCTAACCCTAACCCGTACCCTAACCCTAACCCTAACCCGTACCCTAACCCGTACCCTAACCCGTACCCTAACCCTAACCCTAACCCTAACCCTAACCCTAACCCGTACCCTAACCCTAACCCTAACCCTAACCCTAACCCTAACCCTAACCCGTACCCTAACCCTAGCCCTAACCCTAAACCCTAACCCTAACCCAAACCCTAACCCTAACCCGTACCCTAACCCTAACCCTAACCCTAACCCTAACCCTAACCCCAAACCCTAACCCTAACCCGTACCCTAACCCGTACCCTAACCCGTACCCTAACCCGTACCCTAACCCTAACCCGTACCCTAACCCTAACCCGTACCCTAACCCGTACCCTAACCCGTACCCTAACCCGTACCCTAACCCGTACCCTAACCCTAACCCTAACCCTAACCCGTACCCTAACCCTAACCCTAACCCTAACCCGTACCCTAACCCGTACCCTAACCCTAACCCTAACCCTAACCCTAACCCTAACCCTAACCCGTACCCTAATCCGTACCCTAACCCTAACCCGTACCCTAACCCTAACCCGTACCCTAACCCGTACCCTAACCCGTACCCTAACCCGTACCCTAACCCTAACCCGTACCCTAACCCTAACCCTAACCCTAACCCGTACCCTAACCCTAACCAAACCCTAACCCTAACCCGTACCCTAACCCGTACCCTAACCCTAACCCTAACCCTAACCCGTACCCGTACCCTAACCCGTACCCTAACCCTAACCCTAACCCTAACCCTAACCCATACCCTACCCCGTACCCTAACCCTAATCCTAAACCAAACCCTAACCGTACCCTAACCCCTACCCTAACTCTAACACGTACCCTAACACGTACCCTAACACGTACCCGTACCCTTACTCATACCCTAACCCGTACCCTAACCCGTACCCTAACCCGTACGCTAACCCGTACCCTAACCCTAACCCGTACCCTAACCCCTAAACCTAACCCTAACCCTAACCCCTAACCCGTACCCTAACCCATGCCCGTACCCGTACCCGTACCCGTACCCTAACCCGTACCCTAACCCATACCCTAACCCGTACCCTAACCCGTACCCTAACCCTAAACCTAACCAGTACCCTAACCCGTACCCTAACCCTAACCCCTAACCCGTACCCTAACCCATGCCCGTACCCTAGCCCTATCCCTAACCCGTACCCTAACCCATACCCTAACCCGTACCCTAACCCGTACCCTAATCCTAAACCTAACCAGTACCCTAACCCTAACCCCTAACCCTAACCCTAACCCTAACCCCTAACCCGTACCCTAACCCATGCCCGTACCCTAGCCCTATCCCTAACCCGTACCCTTACCCGTACCCTAACCCGTACCCTAACCCTAACCCGTACCCTAACACGTACCCTAACCCTAACCCGTACCCTAACCCTAACCAGTACCCTAACCTGTACCCTAACCCTTACCCTAACCCGAACCCTAACCCTAACCCTAACCCGTACCCTAACCCGTACCCTAACCCGTACCCTAACCCGTACCCTAACCCATACCCTAAACCGTACCCTAACCCCTACCTTAACCCTAACCCGTACCCTAACCCATACCCTAACCCTAACCCGTACCCTAACTCGTACCCTAACCCGTACCCTAACCCTAACCCTAACTGCGAACCCTAACCCTAACCCTAACCCTAACCCTAACCCTAACCCGTACCCTAACCCGTACCCTAACCCGTACCCTAACCCGTACCCTAACCCTAACCCTAACCCTAACCCTAACCCTAACCCTAACCCGTACCCTAACCCTAACCCGTACCCTAACCCGTACCCTAACCCTAACCCGTACCCTAACCCGTACCCTAACCCGTACCCTAACCCTAACCCGTACCCTAACCCGTACCCTAACCCGTACCCTAACCCGTACCCTAACCCTAACCCTAACCCTAACCCGTACCCTAACCCTAACCCTAACCCTAACCCTAACCCGTACCCTAACCCTAACCCTAACCCTAACCCTAACCCTAACCCTAACCCTAACCCGTACCCTAACCCGTACCCTAACCCGTACCCTAACCCTAACCCGTACCCTAACCCTAACCCTAACCCGTACCCTAACCCGTACCCTAACCCTAACCCGTACCCTAACCCGTACCCTAACCCGTACCCTAACCCGTACCCTAACCCTAACCCGTACCCTAACCCTAACCCGTACCCTAACCCGTACCCTAACCCGTACCCTAACCCTAACCCGTACCCTAACCCCTAACCCTAACCCTAACCCGTACCCTAACCCTAACCCGTACCCTAACCCGTACCCTAACCCGTACCCTAACCCGTACCCTAACCCTAACCCTAACCCGTACCCTAACCCTAACCCGTACCCTAACCCGTACCCTAACCCTAACCCGTACCCTAACCCTAACCCGTACCCTAACCCGTACCCTAACCCTAACCCGTACCCTAACCCGTACCCTAACCCGTACCCTAACCCGTACCCTAACCCGTACCCTAACCCGTACCCTAACCCGTACCCTAACCCGTACCCTAACCCGTACCCTAACCCGTACCCTAACCCTAACCCTAACCCTAACCCTAACCCTAACCCGTACCCTAACCCTAACCCATACCCTAACCCGTACCCTAACCCTAACCCGTACCCTAACCCGTACCCTAACCTGTACCCTAACCCTAACCCGTACCCTAACCCGTACCCTAACCCGTACCCTAACCCGTACCCTAACCCTAACCCTAACCCTAACCCGTACCCTAACCCTAACCCGTACCCTAACCCGTACCCTAACCCGTACCCTAACCCGTACCCTAACCCGTACCCTAACCCGTACCCTAACCCTAAACCTAACCAGTACCCTAACCCTAACCCTAACCCTAACCCTAACCCTAACCCTAACCCGTACCCTAACCCTAACCCGTACCCTAACCCTAACCCTAACCCTAACCCTAACCCTAACCCTAACCCTAACCCTAACCCGTACCCTAACCCTAACCCGTACCCTAACCCTAACCCGTACCCTAACCCTAACCCTAACCCTAACCCTAACCCTAACCCGTACCCTAACCCTAACCCGTACCCTAACCCTAACCCTAACCCTAACCCTAACCCTAACCCTAACCCTAACCCGTACCCTAACCCTAACCCTAACCCGTACCCTAACCCTAACCCTAACCCTAACCCTAACCCTAACCCGTACCCTAACCCGTACCCTAACCCTAACCCGTACCCTAACCCGTACCCTAACCCTAACCCGTACCCTAACCCGTACCCTAACCCGTACCCTAACCCTAACCCTAACCCTAACCCTAACCCTAACCCTAGCCCTAACCCTAAACCCTAACCCTAACCCAAACCCTAACCCTAACCCTAACCCGTACCCTAACCCTAACCCTAACCCTAACCCCAAACCCTAACCCTAACCCGTACCCTAACCCGTACCCTAACCCGTACCCTAACCCGTACCCTAACCCGTACCCTAACCCTAACCCTAACCCTAACCCGTACCCTAACCCTAACCCGTACCCTAACCCTAACCCTAACCCGTACCCTAACCCGTACCCTAACCCGTACCCTAACCCTAACCCTAACCCTAACCCTAACCCTAACCCTAACCCTAACCCGTACCCTAACCCTAACCCTAACCCGTACCCTAACCCTAACCCTAACCCGTACCCTAACCCGTACCCTAACCCGTACCCTAACCCTAACCCTAACCCTAACCCTAACCCTAACCCTAACCCGTACCCTAATCCGTACCCTAACCCTAACCCGTACCCTAACCCGTACCCTAACCCTAACCCGTACCCTAACCCGTACCCTAACCCGTACCCTAACCCGTACCCTAACCCGTACCCTAACCCGTACCCTAACCCGTACCCTAACCCGTACCCTAACCCGTACCCTAACCCGTACCCTAACCCATACCCTAAACCGTACCCTAACCCCTACCTTAACCCTAACCCGTACCCTAACCCATACCCTAACCCTAACCCGTACCCTAACTCGTACCCTAACCCGTACCCTAACCCTAACCCTAACTGCGAACCCTAAGCCGTCCCCTAACCCCTAACCCTAACCCCTACCCTAACCCTATCCCTAACCCGTACCCTAACCCGTACCCTAACCCTAACCCTTACCCTAACCCTAACCCGTACCCTAACCCATACCCTAACCCATACCCTAACCCGTACCCTAACGCTAACCCGTACCCTAAACCTTACCCGTACCCTAACCCTAACCCTAATCCGTACCCTAACGCTATCCCGTGCCCTAACCTGTACCCTAACCCGTACCCTAACCCGAACCCAACCCGAATCCGAACCCTAATCATAAGTAGGGTTAGAGGGGGGCTAAGGTTCTTGTGGTCTAGGGTATGAATGGCCTAGTGTTATGGGGTGTCTTGGGTTGGGGGTGTGTTTAGGGATGGGGGCCTGTCTAGGGATGGGGGCATGTTTAGGGATGAAGCCGTGTGTAGATTTGAGGAGGCTTTTAGGGATGGGGGGTGTCTAGGGTTGAGGGTGTGTCATAGGATGGGGGGTGTCTAGTGATGGGGGGTGTCTATTGATGAGGGGTGTTTAGGGATGGAGTGGTCTAGAGATAGGTCTGAGTGTAGGCTTAGGGGCTTGTCTAGGGTTCTACTGACTACAGGGTTATTGGGATTCTAGATTTCAGGAGGAAGCAGACACTATAGCAGACAGGAATCTAGAACCAAAGGCATACTGGAAGGCATCTGAACTGAACTGTATCCAGAGTGCAAGGCAGAGAGGATGCTAGAACCAAATCCGGACTGGAATGCAGTCAGGAATCTACAATCGAAGGTAGAGTGGAAGGCAGAGAGGAGTGTAAAAGCAAAGGCAAAGGCAAAGGCAAGCAGGAAAGCAGATGTGAATGCAGAGTGGAAGTGAGAAGAGAATGGACAGCAACACACATGGACGTCTTTAGGGAAAAAAGGCCAACCTTAATGTATGGACAGTCCGTATTTAAAGCATGTTACCTGGAGCTAGGACAGGACAGTAGTTGATTGGACAATTGGGAAAAACATCCATGGGGCAGTACCTCAGAATATATCCCACAGGAAAGACAGGAGTTAATGTTTATTATGAATTCCACTCTGTTTTTCACCACCTTGGGATGCTTCCTCCATAACTGAAGCTGGAGTCAGCTTGTGAGCCAGGGAATGGAGCTGAGAGTCCGGAGAAATTCAGGCTTGCAAAAAATTTGCAAGCTCTAACTGCCTAGCTCTCTAAATGTATGTGCCCATAGGTAGAGGCTAAAGCAGAAGAGAGGTGAGAGCTGAAGGCAGTACCTAAGGCATGTGGGAAGGTAGAGGCGAGCAGTGGTGTTTTGGAGGACATGAGGTGGAGAAAGAAGTGGTGAGGGAAGGGAGGGAAGAGGGGATGGAAGAGGGGAGAGAAGAGGGGAGGGAAGAGGGAAGAGAGGAGGGAAGGGGGAAGAGAAGGGAGGATGGAAGAGGGGAGGAAGAGGGAAGAAAGGAGGAAGGGGAGAAAGGAGGGGAGGGAGTGGAAGGGGGGAAAGAGGGAAGGGGAAAGGGGGGGGGGCACGGAGGGGGCGCAGGGGGGAACGCCGGGGGGGGGCAGTCAAAAACCCTAACCCTAAACCCTAAACCCTAACCCTAGCCAAGATGGCTGCCCCCTGCTGCCACGGGGTTGGGGCCGAACATGGAGGCCCCCGTGAGGCCATGTGGTTGCTTTGCAAGATGGCTGCTCCTGTGTGTCCACATGACGCCGGACAAGATGGCGGCCCCCTGACCCCAGCGGGCTCCTTCTTCTCTCGTGTTTCTGCTGCCTATGGCGGCCAATGTTCAGGTGTGCGGGCGGTCTTGGTGATGGGTCTCGCGGGGGTCGGGGGCCCGGCAGCCAGTCGTGGCAACCCGGGTTGGGCTGCTGCCGGGTACAGGCTGGCCGCGCCGGGGGCGGGGTGGCGTTGGGCGTCGGGTCGGTACGGTGACACGTTCCTGTGAGGGGGTGTGCCGCAGCGCCGCTGGGGTGGAGCGGTGCAGTGACGCGAGGGAGTGTGGCGGGCGCATGGGGAACGGGACAGAGTGGGGAGGTCGAACGATGCTGCGTGAGGCGGGCCTGCGAGGCATGGTTGGGGAATGGCAGGGGGGATGGCGGGGATGTGACGGCATTGGGGTGCAGCTGCCTCGGCGGCGCCGCTCTATATGGGTGGGCCAGCTGCAGTTGGGTGCAGCGGAATGGCCCGAGCGGGGTCGAGGGGCTGGGGAGGGACCACCGGGGGGTCGGGGCTTCTAGTTCGGGTCCTGTACGCATCGGGGGTGGCTGGGGTGGTCCTGCCCAGGGGTGGGGCTCGGCGCGGGATGGCCGGGCCGGAGTCGGGTCGTGCGTGGACACGGCTGGGAGGGGGCGCGCCGGTCAGGAGCGCTGGGGGCGGGCCGGGGGCTATGGTTACAGCTCCCACTCTGCCGCCAAGCGGCGCTGCGCTGGGTTGCTGCCGGGGATTTGGGCAAGCTCCAGCTGCGGCAGCGGGGGTCGGGGCTGTGCCGGGGACCCTGCGAGGGGGCGACGATTTCTTCGGGGTGCCCGGGACCCGCCGGGACACGGGAACTGCCCCTGCGGGCCCGGGGACCCAGGGCCCCACCTGTCCTGGCGATGCGCGGGGCTTTTTTTCTGGCGTGGGCGGGGGTTCTTTATGGGACTGCTCGGGCTGGGGGTGCCAGATCTGGGGCGTGGGTTAGGGGGCTGCAGCTACGGGTGGGCTCGTTTCCTCTCCCGCACTGCCTTCTGTGTGAGCGTCTGTCGTTGTGACTGCTCTGCAGGCTTTTCGGCCTCTGGAACTGTGCCAGCCTGCCCGGTGCTGGGCGTGGCGAGGGATGGTGGGTGAGCTCTCTGTGTCGGCTGTGGTTGTCTGCGGCTGTGTGTCCCCTTGGGAGGTGATCTGGGGTTTGTCCTGCTCTTCTGTGTGGACTTGCATTGGGTGAGGGTGTGCTTCTGTGTTGGCTGGGCTATTTCTTCGTTGGTGCAGGGTGGGGTCTAGATTGGGAACCGTGGTATTGCTTGTTGTGGTGTGGTGATGGCTTGGGATTGTTGGGGATTCCTTGATGGGCCGAAGGGCTTGGGCATGGGGTGCGGTTTTGGAGGGCCCCTGGTTGTTGGTTGGCTTTGGTGGCTTGGCATGGCGGGGTGCTTCCTGCCATTTGGCTGTGATCTGGCTGTTTTGTGGCAGGTTGTGGGTTGGATGTTTTGCTCGCCTTTCTGTGTCGGGGGCTTTTACATGGGTGGCTGTGGTGTGCGTACTGGGGGGTCTACAGTTGGGAGGGAGCATCTGGGGTTCGATGGGGGTCTAGGGTTAGGGGGTGTCTAGGCTTGTGGGGGCATCCGGGATTGTGGGGGTGTCTAGGGCTGGGCAGACTCTGGGGTTCAGGGAGTGTCTAAGGTTTGAGGAGGTCTAGGGTGGGGGGCATCTTGGGTTAGCTGGGGGTATGGGGTTTGTGGTGTGTCTAGGGTTTTGGGGGTGTCTAGAGTTGTGGGGGCGTTTAGGATTAGCCTGGCTCTAGAGTTGGGGCTTGTCTATGGTTTGGTAATGTCTAGCGTTGAGGGGCATCTAGGGTTCGCTAGGGGTCTAGGGTGAGGGGGTCGTCTAGGGTTATACGGGTGTCTGGGGTTTACTGGGGGTCTAGGCTTACGGGAGCTTCTAGGGTTCTGGGGGCGTCTAGAGTTGTGGAGGTGTCTAGGTTTGGAGGCTCTAGGGTTTAGGGGGTGTCTAGGGTTTAGGGATGTGTAGGGTTCTCTGGGGGTCTAGGGTTAGAGGAACATCTACGGTTTTGAGGGCGTGTAGGGTTGTGGGGGCATCTAGGGTTGGCTGACTCTGGGGTTGGGGGTGTCTAGTGTTTGGAGGGCATCTGGGGTTCATTGAGGGTATAGGTTTAGGGTTCTGGGGGTGTCTAGGGTTGTGGGGGCGACGAAGGTTGGGCTGACTGTAGGGTTACGGGGGTCTCTAGGGTTTGGGGATGTCTAGAGTTGGCTGGGGGTCTAGGGTTAGGGGGACATATAGGGTTTTGGGGATGACTAGTGTGATAAATGTGATTCGTGCTAATTAAATTGTAACTATATTAGCAACATTGTATTTAGATCAATAGAAGACAATTTTTACAGAGTGAGGGGGGAGATGGGTGAGACAGGGCAAAGGACATCTTCCAGATGTTGGGAGTCGAAGAAGGAGGTTGGAAGAAAGTCAGACAAGAATAGTAGAAGGATGTAGGTCTGACAAGCAGCATCTAGAAATAGAAAGTTTTGACCTTGAAATGGGCCAAAATGGGATGATTCCAAGCATGGGACTCAATTAAAGTCTTGTTATGGAAAACATCTGCTCAGTCACATAGTGCGCCTGCACTACCTGCGGGTCACACCTCGGTCACTGATGAAGACGAAGAGCCTTCATCAGAAATAAGACCCTCAAAAGGATGAGAGAACCCCTAACCCATTAGTAGAGCATGCACCGTACACACAGTGACCTAGATTTTAGGAATAGAAACTAGGAGGAGTTTTCTAGAAACTTCTGTAGCCTACAGTATATAAGTGAGATTGTTAGCCTGGATGCTTTGATACGTGAGGAATGGCGAACCACTCCCCGTATCCCCGGTCGGAGGGGGGCCCCTCCCCGGTCGGTTTTGCTTATGCTTTATATGAGCCTCAATTATACTAAATTACTTACTGCCAAATTTTGTATATTCTTAAATATATGCACTTTGATTGTTTCATCTCCAATACTTTGTCATCTCCAATACTTTGATTGTATTCATTTTGTTACTATTAAATTTAATCTTGTTGCTTGATAAATTGGAAAAATAGAACATCATTCATAACACTAGGATTGTGGTGGTGTCTAGGGTTGTGGGGGAGTCTGGGATTAGGGGAGCTTCTAGGGTTATGGAGCATCTGAGTTGTGGGGGTGTCTAGGGTTGGGCTGGCTCTAGGGTTGGGGGGTGTCTAAGGTTTGGGGGTGTTTAGGTTTAGGGGGACATCTAGGGTTCACTGAGGATCTAAGCTTAGGTGAGCGTTTGGGATTTTGGGAATGTCTAGGGTTGTGGGTGCGTCTAGGGTTGAGCTGGCTCTAGGGTTAGGGTGGTGTCTCTGCTTGTCTGGGGGTCTAGGTTTAGGGGAGCTTCTAGGTTTCTGGGGCGTCTAGGTTTGTGGGGGCTTCTAGCTTTAGGCTGACTTCAGTTAGGGCGGTGTCAAGTGTTGGGGATGCCTAGCATAAGGGGGACATCTAGGGTTCGCTGAGGGTCTGGAGTTAGGGGGGTTTAGGCTTAAGGGGGTGTCATGTGTTTGGTGGTGTCTAGGGTTAGGCTAGCTCTAGAGTTATGGGGATTTTCTAAGGTTACAGGGGTGTCTGGCGTTCGCTGGGGATCTGGGGTTAGTGAAGCTTCTAGGGTTCTGAGGGCATCTGGGGTTGTGGAGGGGGTGTCTAGGGTAATGCTGGCTCCAAGGTTAGGGAGGTGTCTAGGATTTGGGGGTGTCTATGGTTAGGGGGAAATTTAGGGTTCGCTGAGGGACTAGGGTTAGGGGAGTGTCATGGGTTAGGGGGGTATCTAGGATTATGGGGGTGTTTAGGGTTTGCTGGGGGTCTAGGGTTAGAGGAGCTTCTAGGATTCTGGGGGCATCTTGGTTTGTGGGGGCGTCTAGGGTTAGGCTGACTCTAGGGTTAGGGAGATGTCTAGGATTTGGAGGTATCTAGGGTCAGGGGGATATCTAGGGTTCACTGAGGGTCTAGCGTTAGGGCAGGGTCTAGGGTTTTGGAGGTGTCTAGGGTTAGGCTGGCTGTGGGGTTAGGGGGGTGTCTATGGTTCGCTGGGGTTCTGAGTTTTCAGGAGCTTCTAGGGTCCTGGGGGTGTCTAGCGTGGTGGAGTTGTCTAGGGTTAGGCTGGCTCTTGGGTTAGGGGGGGTGTCTAGGGTTATGGGGATGTCTGGAGTTCGCTGGGGGTCTAAGGTTAGTGGAGCTTCTAGGATTCTGGGGGAGTCTAGGGTTGTGGGGGTATCTAGGGTTAGGCTGGCTCTAGGGTTGGGGGCATGTCTGGGATTTGGGTATGTCTAGGGTTAGGGGGACATCTAGGGTCTAGGGTTGTTGGATCGTCTAGGATTAGTGGGGTGTTTAGGGTTATGAGAGTGTGTAGTGTTCACTGGGTGTCTAGGGTTAGAGAAGCTAGGGTTCGCTGAGGGTCTAATTTTAGGGGTGCATCTGAAGTTTTGGGGGTGTCTAGGGTTGGCTGGCTCTTGGCTTCAAGAGGTATCTAGGGTTTGGGGGTGTCTAGGGTTATGGGGACATCTAGTGTTCGTTGAAGGTCTAATTTTAGGGGAGCATCTGAGGTTTTGGGTGTGTCTAGGGTTTTGAGGGCATCTTGGGTTGGGCTGGCTCTAGGTTTAGGGGGTGTCTAGGGTTATGTGGTTGTCTTATGTGGGGGTTGTGTTATGTGGGGGTCTAGGGTTACAGGAGCTTCTCGGGTTCTGAGGGCATCTAGGGTTGTGGGGCTTCTAGCTTTAGGCTGAGTCTAGGCTTAGGTCTGGGGGTGTCTAAGTTTCTGGGGGCGACGAGGGTTGGGCTGACTGTAGGGTTACGGGGGTTTCTAGGGTTTGGGGCTGTCTAGAGTTGGCTCGGAGTTTAGGGTTGGGGGGACATCTAGGGTTCTGGTGGTGTCTAGGGTTGTGGGGACGTCTGGGATTAGTGGAGCTTCTACGGTTATGGAGCGTCTGGGGTTTTGAGGGTGTCTAGGCTTGGGCTGGATCTGGGGTTGGGGGGTGTCTAGGGTTTGAGTGTGTCTAGTTTTAGGGGCATGTCTAGGATTCGCTGAGGGTCTAGGGTTAGGGGTTACGTGTGGGGTTTTGGGGTGTCTATTGTTGTGGGGCTATCTAGGCTTGGGGTGACTCTACGGTTTGGGGGGTGTCTGGGGTTTGGGAATGTCTAGGGTTCACTGGGGTTCTAGTATTAGCAGAGCAACTAGGGTTATGAAGGCGTCTAGGGTTATGGGGGCATCTCAGGTTGGGCTCACTCTAGGGTTAGGGCGGTGTCTTTGCTTTGGGATCTCTAGGGTTATGGGGGCCTCTGGAGTTCGGTGAGGGTCTTAGGTTTTCTTTGTCCAAATGGACTGGGATTACTCCCATACCACAGCTGGAACCACCTGGAACCCTGGCTTCTCTTGGAGTGCCAAAAGCCCCGTCCTAACTGGTCTCAGGAACCCAGCAGAATGAGTTTTGTTTCACAGAGGAAAGGGCCACAGTTTTTGTCCAGATACCTGTGCCCCCCACCAGGCTTCTGCCTGCTAAAATTCCAAATGGACCGGGATTGCTTCCATACCACAGCTGCCCCCACCTGTAATCCTGGCTCTCTTTGGGATGCCAAAAGCCTCCTCCTAACTGGTCTCAGGAACCCTGGGAGTGTGAGTGTTGTTTCACAGGAAAATTGGGCAACTTCCCATGTCCAGTGATGCCGGGCCTGGGCCTGGGCTTCTGCCTGCTAAAACTCAGAACAGACCAAGTTTTTATTCTGGTTTTGTTTAACAGCGAAAAGGACCGCTATTCATGTCCAGAGCCGTGTTCTGGCCTTCAGCTTGACAAAATTCCAAATGGAGCGTGGTTTCTCCCAGCCCCAAGCTGCCACCATTTAGAAGCCTGGCTGCCTTTGGAGTGCCGAAACCCTCCTCTGTGCAGATCTCAGGAACCCTGGAAGCGTGAGTGTGGATTCGCAGGGAAAAGGCCATCAGATTCTATCCTGGGGCCTGTGGCCAGGAGCAGTCATCTACATGCTAAAATTCCAAATGGAGCACGATGTCACCCAGACCCCAGCGGCATCCAGCTGTGACCCTGCTGCTCTTGGAGTGCCAAAAGCCTCCTCGTAGCTGATCTCAGGAACCTGGCAAGAGTAAGTTTTGTTTCACAGGGAAAAGGGCCAGACTTCGCGTCCAGGGACCTGTGCACCAAATCAGGCTTCTGCCTGCTAAAATTCCAAATGGACCGGGATTTCTCCCGGCCCCAAGCTGCCACCACCTGTAACCCTGGCTGCCCTTGGAGTGCCAAACGCCTTCTCCAAACTCAATTTGTCTTTTTGACTTCTAAATCGATTTTAAATTCTTTTCAGAAATGTAATTTCAAGTAAATTGTTCTGATTAATATTTGATCTTTGTAACTTTATAATTTGCCTCTTTGTGTAGGGTTGGCCTGTTCATTTTTAATTAGTTTAGTGGAGGGGGAAAATGTAAAATTTTCTGCTGCAGTAGTAATGGAATAGTACTACAAAATAGGAATAAAATACTAAGTACAAATATATTTTTATACTGATAGAATTGAGGGCTAATATTATATTAAATCACATTGAATTTCCTAGCATCCTAAACTGCTGGAGTTGATATAATAAACGTAGAAAAAAGGGACATGCTAAGCATGCCAAAGCATACCTCATATTTGTAGGAGATTCTTGCCTGTAAACGTCTCCTGACACTTGCCATCTCTGCATGTGTTCTTCACATCTATTTTATTTTCAGAGGAAGGGTCGCACGCTTGTTGGTGTTTTCAATTGCACCAGAACTCCCGGTAGAAGTCAAAGACTTAGATCCGATATCCTGGAACCTCTAGTCGGCACTGAAACAATTAACACGAGACTGGGCTGCTGTGAAGGAATTACTCCAGGATGAGGAGCTCTTTTTTGGTCTTCAAGCAGGTAGTAGTTTATTTTGTAACACCTAAGACTCTTCTTAAACTTTTTTTTTCTAACAGAGGAAAGTATGTAGTGTGACTCAGTATATTTGAAAAGTATTTTTTAGTGGTTTGTTAGGTGACATAGTGATCACTTCACTTTTTGAAGTAATCTGTATTAGCATAGTGGTATTTTTCTCAAGTATTTGGCTTAGAAAAGTTGAATTTCTCTGATCAAGTGTGTAGAAGTCTGTGAGCCAATAGCTCCAGCAGAACTCCCGGGGCTGCTTCTTTGGGCTGTAATACGGAACCCAGCAATATTCCTGCTCTGCAAACGTGGGAGGGAGTGGAACGGCAAGTGGCAAAACTGGACTTTGATCCTTCAATCCCAGAACACCTGGGTTTAAGTTCCATCAGCCAGAGGATGGAATGAACCCTGGTGCCAGCCATCCTGGGGGCACTGGACTGCTGTTACCATCTTCTCTATTATCTTTTGCATGATGTGATCCTCCCTTGATGAGAGAAGGCAGAAAATGTGGTAGGAGGGGGAGCTCATTTGGTTTCTGTTGACTCCAGGCTTGGGGCAGCTGCAGAGAGCTTTGGTTTCAAATAATACTGCACAAACACAGTGAACTTGAACCTCTTGGGCACTTTTGGATCCCTCTGTGCCACTCCTTCTCTGATCCTTTACCTGCGAGGTGTGGGCTCAGAAACACCTGCCCCTCCTGGATGGGTTTTTGTTGGGAAGGATGAATTAGGGAAACCTTATAAGTACGAGTGCCTAGCAAAAGACTTTGAGAATATGGAAAATATAAGCGAAATAGAAATTATAGCAATTTTCGACTGTGTGGCTGAAAGCAACTGAATGCCTGAAGGCCCCTTTGTTTAGATAATGTTAGATGCTGCGAATACCAAAAAGCAAACAGACATCCTCCCTAGGCATGCCAGGAAGGGTCCCAGATAAAATTGAGAGATAAGAAAAGCAGGAAAACATGGTAATATAGTGATTCCTTTCGGTTGCATGCCAATGTTAGAGAATTTGTATCTTGTATTAGATTGGTTAGTGGAAATTAGAATATTCAACATAGATTTATTGTATTGTAAACGGGAAAATATCTCTCTTACTCTCTTACGCTCCCTTCACTCTTGCTTTCTTACTCTCTCCTCTTACTCTTGCTCTATCCGTCTCTCTCTGTCCTGCTCTGAGCTGCAGCTGCAGTTCCTAGCAGGGCCTCATATATACCCACACCCTACCAAATAAACTGCAAACTTCAAGACCAGAATACAGAGAGTGCCTGAGTTTGTCCCAACCGTCCCAACGCAGTAATTCCCACAGGTTTTTGCAGGTACAAATTTATTTTCTTAGAGAAGCCATTGGGTGTAATAAAAATCTATGCAAAACGGGTGGTTGGTACACTAGCTGATAGTAGGTCTTGGGCTTTTCTTCTTTTCTTTAACCTGTTCTTAAGAGGACCTTTAAACTGGAAAACTGAAGGGGGGTGGGGTTGCTTCTCATTTTTTGAAGTATTGCTGTGGATTTAGGTATGTCAAGTGACACCACCAAAATAAGATTGGAAGAACTGAGCTTCAGGACTCTGCACTTAATTCTTTTAATGTGTTTGGGTGGGTGCAGGAAATGCCAAATCCCAAAGCAATTCTGTCTGTAACGTTAAGTGCAACATCTTTAAAGCCAAGTGCTCGGTGTGGGGTTTTCACCTATGTTTTTATGGTCTAAAGGCTTTTCTTGAGCCCCAAAAGCCACAAGGAACCTGCCAGAAGCAGACCTTCATTGCATAGCTGGGATTTCAATTTGCTCTTGGATTCTTCCCTCCAATCTTCTCTTGGGTTCTTGTGCCAGTAGAGGTCCTCTGACCCCAGAGCCATACAGGGTGTCTGTTGCCTTGATAAATGGGAATGAAGTTGGCCAAGTCTGTCAGGAAAACAAAAACATCCTGGAGTTTGTTTGGCCAAAGATGGACCGTGAAGATGTCTGTACTAGCGGTGGGTGTGAGTGCTGATCCTTTTGGGTTGTGTGGTGCCTCTGGCCCCTCAGAAGTCAAGGCAAGGCTGAAGGAAAGAAGGAAGCTGCCAGAGCTGCAGGTGGGGACAGTATTGGCTGTTTCAAACTGCTTGGTGCAGAACTAGAAGAACAGCTTTCCTCCTTTCTCTCCATCACTGAGCAGAATATTAAGATGAAGCTGCACTAAGCTGTGTCTTTTGTGGGTTGTTGTTTGGTTGGGGTTTTTCTGGCTTTTGAATGTATTTCCAAGTGGTGAAGTGAGGAGCAAGTTGCTGGGTTACATGATTTCTGATTGACATATCACAGAAATGGGCATCTGTGTGTGCATGTGCTTCCTAGCAAATCTAGATGTGATGTGGAAATCCTAAGGGAGGATTTCCAGCCTTGACTACATGTGACACAGGCTTCTGAAAATGGAACTGACCTTGGCAGAATAGCAGCTGTGAAGGGAAACAGAGCTAAAATACATGTAAGCAGAAACACCGGAGTGGTGCTTCTTGGTCCTGCGTGCACTTCGTGCCTCTGCCTGCTGTGAACACTTGGTGTTACAGCTCAGTGTAGGCCATTTCAGTGTTTGATGGGTTTGATTTTTGTGGTCAGTTAGTTCCTCTAAACAACTCCCCTCCTTTACTGGACACATCCCTGGAGTGGGACCAGATTCACCCTTACCCTGGAGGAATTCTCTGCTCCTCTGGAGAGGGGATGAAGCCAAGCGTGTGAGCAAAGGAAAACAACCAAATCGTGGGCATTATGTCCTCGATGCATGCAGCACCATGTGTTTTCCAAGTTCCCAGCACTGATGAATCTGAACAAGAAAATGCCTGTTCCTTCACTTCTCCAGCTCTCCCCCCCACACCTCCCCTGCTTCCCCTGCTCTTATCCTTGGTGTGCCAAGGTCCTGCATCTCCCTGGCTCTCCAGATGTAGCTCACCTTGTCCTGCCTGTGGCTGATAAAATATGGGCCCAAGATGCTTTTTACCAGTAATCCATTATTTTAAAGAAACAAAGAGCATACAATGTGGTCTTTAGGAAATACATCCAAATAAGGGACTCTGTTTTTCCTGTAGTTCTCTTTCCTGTTTTCACCTGGGCTTGAAGGATGGGCATGGCCTGTATTTATCATATGAAAGTGATGTTACTAAATTTGTCCAGAAGTTTTGATTATTACTATTATTACTCATTTTCTGATAGAAAACAGTCTAATTTTGCCTTTCCCACGTTGTTTCCAGGTGCTCCCCAGGATGGATATCTGTGGTCTCAGACCACAGTGATTCCCTAGGAGGAAGGGGAGCCTTTGCCTCACCTGCACAGCTCAGGTGGATGGGACAGAATTGGTCTGGCCTGACAAGGTATGAACATCTGTCTGTGTTCTGGAGAGCCTTGAAACCTTTCTTTGTCAGGTTTTGGAGGGGTTTCTCTTTGGGATTTCTTGTGATGCAGCACCACGGGTATCCCTTTGTGTAAAGTCCAGTGCTAAAGGATTGAATAACGGACAAGTGGGGTCTGGGATGAAAATGGTTCTGTTCAAATTAAGGAAAGAATGCAATAAGAAAAATTAGCATCCTTTTAATGTCTGAAATAATTAGGAATAAAAATGCTGGAGAAGGGCACTCTGAATTGGTGTCACCTGTCATGGATAAAACCCCACAGCGAGCATCAGAGCAGAAGTGTGAGAGCTGGAATCCTTCTGCAGTGGACTTAATTTTCTTTTCCTCCTCTCTTTCAGGACAGGAAAAATCATTACACTCTGCCCATCTTTGCCAAGAGTTGTGGTGTTTGAGCAGCCAAAGCCAAGAGGCTTCAGCACCAGAGGTCTGAGCCTGGAGGGCTCCTGGTCCTGCCCATGATGTGGGGTAACTCAGAGAATGCAGGGTTCCTCTTTTCCTCCCTGCTGGGATTAACTGCCTAGGGAATCTGGGATCTGGGTGAAACTCCAGCTCTCCTGGTGTTCAGGGGTGCAAGGTCTGAGGGACTGCACTTACCCGTGGCTTTCCAGTTCAGCAGGAACAAGAGGAAATGGGGTGCCAGAGCCTTGTCCCATCAGGCTTTGTTTCCCTCTGAGGACAGAGAGTCTGGGATGAGGTGAGATTCCTGGGAGTGCTCGGATGAGCAATCCAGGGAACAGGGAGTTTGGGATTGCCGCTGCTGCTGGAACCATTGCCTTAGGTCTGCTCCCTTTGTGCCTGTGACAAATGGGATTGGTGCTGGAGAGAGAGGTGCTGTTAGGAACAAAAGGTGGAGTGAATCCTCTCTGGGGATGTGCAGTGAAGGACTGAATAGCATGGAAGGAGAGTAATTATAAACTATATCACTGTTTCTCCCCAAATTGGGGTGGAGCAGTGATGGGGGTGGTTAGGTTTGGTCTGGGCCTGTTATTCTTTGTGCAATTTTAAAATTCTGTTGCATGATTTACTGTCTGGTAACTCTAACAAAAGTTGACAGAAATTTAGGTTAAGGATTAGAACTTGGGTCCATTCATTGCAAAAAATTTGCCAAGGCTGGAGGACTGGGGTGATGACTGCTCTCAGGAAAGGTTACTTATTAATACTGTGTCAGATTTCCCGCAGTGACTGTCAGGCCTGAATGGAGTTCAGAGAGTTCGTGCTCTTCTCACTGGAGAATTGGAAATAATTTCAGTAGAATTAGAAATTTTAGAAAAATCCAGCTAAAAATTTCACCTCTGTACCCCCTAGGTTTTCCCAGTTTTTCCCAGCTAGGAGCGGCACAAAAGTAAGGCAGGGCCATCAGGGAACAGCTGTAAATTCAAAGGCACAAACAGGAGATGTACCAGCAAAGGGCAGGAAAGGGGAGAGGTTTCAGAAAATATTTCTGTGGTCTAATTAACAATAATTTTTGATTCCCCAGTGAGAAGAACATGAACTCACGGCCATTCAGGCCTGACAGTCCCCTGCAGCAAGAGTTAAGCACGCATCCACAGAGGCAAGTCCGGCATCCAAAAGAAAAAAACCCAGAAGAAAAAGGTGATCTTTTTTGCTTCAAAGTTATTTCAAGTTCTTAAAGCCCAACCAACATTTGCTCTTGATTTTGGTCGGGTGAATCATGGGCAGTGGCCACGGGTCATGCCATTCATTTAGCTGAAAACCCGGGGTCATTTAGAGGGGACACAAGAACTGTTTGTGTAAGAAAATGTGAGGGGATGTCAAGGGGAGTGAGGTGGCATTTCTGAGGAGATTGCTGAGGTAATGGAAGGGAGCCCAGCAGACAATTTGTCTGGGAAATCCGAGGCCCCTGGGAAGCGCAGCCAAGGCTCTGCAGGGGTAGCAGGGAGGGCTCAGCACTCGAGACTCTCTGTGTCCTCCTTCCTCGGCAGCAGGCAGCCAGGAAGGGAGGAGAGGCTCTGTGCGGGATTAAGCCGGAGGGAGCAAGAGGAGGAGCGGCCTCGGGCTGGAGAGGGGCAGGAGAAAGGCCAAGGGAGCTCCCTGGGGCCACCAGGGCCTGTGGGGAACAGAATGGACGCTTGGATGACCAGTGGAGGTGAGGAGTGGATCTGAGTTCATCTACAGGGAAATAAGGAGGGGATACTCTGGAGTGAAAAGCTGAGGTGATGAGTTCACCCACCTTGGCACAAGTTGTGTTTGCACAAAGTGGGACCAGAGGTGAAGGTCAATCCAAAGTCAATCCTGCTTGACCTCTGAATTCCAAGATAAGTTTTACAAGCTGCCAAATGAGGGATTAAAAATACACAAAAATGAAACCGAGAGCATTAATGAGGTTCCTGGGAGTCCATTACATTGTTGTCATAGAATTCTTCATGAGTTTTGATCTTTTGATGACAACAATGCAGTTCTTTATTTGGATTAATCACTCTGTGGGATTTGGGGTTTATCTGGATTTTAAAGGCCTCGTGGTTGCCCTGACACTGCTCAGGAGCTGGTAGGAAAAGCAGAATCACAGATCCTGGTAGGCACAGGGTGTTTGTCCTAGAGTGGATTGTGGAGGAATTGTTTGGGACTTGGATTGTCCCTCTGGGTGATGCTAGTTGCCATGATTTGTATAATTCCGTATATTTGATCTCCTAACACTTCCCAGCCCAGGGGCTTGAGCTGACAGGGCCACACACAGATTGTTCTCTATTGCGGTGCCCAGATTTGGGGTTCGCTGTCAGCTTTGCTAGTTCCCATGAATTATCCCCATAGCCCCGAATTCCCTGCTCAATTCCCACTGCCATAACCTCACAGTGCCTCATGGTGGATATTCTCATGCAGAGCTGCCGCTTGAATGCCAGCTGTGCCAGGAACCAGTAGAGCTTCCAAGGAAGCTCAGCAGCATCAGAATGGGGACAGGTGTATATTCCAAAGAATTTCTATTTAAAACCCTCATCCCCCAGCCCCACTGATGTCCCTAGGGAGCACTTGACAGAGTTACCTGGATTTCAGCAGATTTAATTCCCCCGAGCTCAGGCTACACGTGATATTTTCAAGCAGGAGAAGGCAGGGGCTGGAGGCGCTCCTGGCCCATGCCGAGGCAGTCCCTGGGCCCACGAGAGGACATCTCTCCCTGCAGAATTTCAGTTCTTTCCAGAGCCTCAGCAGTGACTTATGCAAGTTATTTTCCCTCAGGAAAGGGATGGACATCCCTGCCTTCAGCGCGCCTCCAGTGGGACCCACCTGCAAAAGCTTTCCATCCCTTCTGCACTTCCAGCTGGCTCCCTGAAAAGCTCCTACCTTCATTTAAACAAAATTTCATCCCACCCAAATCTTTGATTTGAAGGCATCTCTGCAGGCTGTTGGTTGGGATTTAATATCTGTGAGAGAAGAGTGCCTTGGCTTTAATGCTGCTGCTGGATGATGGACTCAGGCTGGAAGGGAAGGCATTCAGGGTGGCAGAGACATACCTGGCAGCTGCATGGGAGCTCTGGGAGGTCAGAACCGGGAATTGCTGGCTGAGCTCCTCTGCAAGGGGCCCATGCTGCCATCACCAGGAAATGCCAGCTATTCCTTGAGGGGCTTTTGGGCTGTTGGTGGCCTCTGTCCGGGCTGAAGCATCTCCAGGTGCCTGTTCAGCCCCTGGCCCAAGAGCTGGGAGCAACCCTTGAGCTGTGTCCGTGCCAGCGCTGGCCGGGTGCTCCAGCGCCCATCCGCAGGATGTGTGCTTGACACAGGCGGGACACTGCAGGCACAGCCCCTCCCCTGCAGAGCCCAAGGACAAGAGGTGCTGGTTGCCTTTTGGGATCTTCTGGCCTCCTCCTGCCCCGCGTTTCCAGCCAGCCGAGACACGCAGAAACACCAAGGAACATTACTGGCAGCGAGCAGGAGACACCGAGGCCTCTGTGCAGCTCTGGGCCACAAAAGCAGCCCCAGCTTCAGCAGCTGACATCATTTTGGCCTGGCAATATTCACCTGCAGGAAATGTCCTATTTACTCGAGAGTCAGATTTTAGGATCCCTCTCAACCCCACTATATCCTCAATATATCCTGTGATCTGGAAGTAAAGAGAAAAATTCTCAGCTGAATTTTTAAAAAAGAGGTTTTACCATTGCAGAGCTTTTTTGAGTTGCAAAGCAAGGGGGAGCATCTCACCTGCAGGTGTTGGAGAAGCAGCCTGAGTAGAACCGTGCTCGGCCCCGGCCGAGCGGCTTCTCCCACCCGCGGGTGCTCCAGTCAGCCTCGTTCCACAGGGAGTGGCAGGCGGGAGCCCCACGGGTGTGCGGACACGGGGAAGGGGGAGCCAGGTGCTGCTGTCCGCTGAGGGCTGCGGGGGCTTTGCACACCCGCGGGCAGTGCAGGCTGCACCCGCGGCATGGGGGCACCAAGAGCAGCAGGATTTGAGGCTCCCAGGGTTGGCACAGCGTTCCCCGTTCCACCGAGCAGTTCCAGCCGCTATCCAGCATCTGCACCAGGAGATTCTGCTGCCGTTCTCCCAGGCACGGTTAAGGGCAGAGCCCCGCCTCCTTGAGGCCACAGCGGGATCACGCCCGGAGTCCCACGCCCGCTGCGGCCGGAGCAGGAGCAGCAGCAGCAGCGCCGAGCTCGGCTCCAACCCCCATGCCAGGGTGGTTCCTGCTGCCCACGGCGATCCCAGTCCTGATCAACACCCCCACCTGTCCTCTGTCTTTGGCTCACCCACCCTGACCACCCCATCTGCCCCTCTATTCCTAGCCTATATGCAGCCATATTTAGAAGGTCGGGGGAGTGTCACCCAGCCAGCCATCTTGGTAGTGGGATGGCGCAATTTCCGCCCCTCCTCGGCACCATCTTTGTTAATGGCAGAAGCTACTTCCGGTCTAGCTGCCATCTTTGTTGTGGTAGACTTAAGGCCCCGCCACAAGGGAGTCTTTCTATGTCACCTGCCTGAATCCTGCCCTGACGCTGATCCCGTGCTCTCAGCGCAATTTTCCTCCGCCTTGTCCAGCGTGAGGATGGGGACGGCGGGGTCAGCAGTGCTGGAAATGGCTCTGACCACTACCCAAGTGGCAGCAGGCAGTGGGGTGGACGCTTGTCTCTGCCGGGGCCCTGCAGAGGCCTCCATCTTGATTGTGACTGTGCTCCCAAGATGGCAGCTCAGCTACCACATGCCTGACCTTCCAATCATGGCGGCAAAAAGGGTGGGAAATCAAGGACCCTGGTGGGTCTAGTGGGTTGCCTGCGCACAATGCCGACACTAATCCCCCCGGTGCGATTTTCCACAGTCTATCCAAGCATGCGGACACGGGACGTGGGCTCAGCGGTGCCGTCGCTCTGCGGGAGCCGGGCCGGGGCCGACAGGCAGCAGCAGCGATGGGGTCGCCTCTCTCTGCCCGGGCCCTACAGCGGCCACCTTCTTGAGTGAGGCGGCAGTCCCACATGGCAGAGTCCCAGTTCGTGGTCGCTTCCGCCATCTTGAGAGCAGCACGAGTGCAGTACCGCTCTCTGCCCACAAGGCGGAGCTTTGGAGACAGGCAAGGGATGGAATACAGGAGAGTCCCAATCCTTCAAAAAATCCTCCTGAATGAATGCCCCAAAAAACCCGAACCAAAACTGAAAAACCTCCTGCCTCTATATTAGTGCAATGGGTGTGCCAATGAGTGTGTAAGAAGTGTGCAATGACTGTGCAAATGAGTGTGCAAGGAGGCCAAGGCGCTGGCTCAGAGGCTGGCTGTAGTGCCAGGCTCTTTCTGCAAAGCGGTGCTTTGGGGATAGGCAAGGGATGGCAAAAAGGAGAATCCCAATCCTTGAAAAAATCCTCTTAAATGAATGTCCCAAAAAACCCTGACCAAAACTAAACAAAAACCTGCCTCTAACCAAATGAAAATTAAAAAAACCCTTTTGATATTAAAAAAATAAATATTTTTAAAATATTTCTATTCATATTCATAATCTATATATATTTTGTATATTCAATTTCTATTATAGTATAGCACGTATAAAATATTATTATTTATTACATACATATCTCCATATTACTACTGTTTATTTCTATTTTACATATATCTGTAATTTTATATATTATATATTATCATGTTTGTATTTTTTAATATTATTTAAAAGCCCTGCCTCTAACCAAATAGAAACAAAACCCCCCTTTATTTTAAAATATATTTAAATACATTTTTCTATTTATAGTTTTGATATTTATATCTGAAATGTATATTTACATATCTATACTATGTATATTATAGGTTATTATAATAATTACAATAGCATTTATATTAAATACTACATATATACCTGTATTTTTCTATTTTATATACAATTATACTTACATAAATTTAGATATGCATATATATTTATAATTTTATATGTCTGAATATATTTACTGTAAATTTCGATATTTATTTTTTAGTCTCATTTATAAAAAACCCTGTCTGAACCAAATAAAAAACAATAAAACATTTATTTTAAACTATACTATTTTCATATTTATAATTTTTATAGATATTCTTTTATTTACATTATTTATATTATATACTATATATTTAATATAGATTTGTTATATCTGTTTATATTTTATATTTATACAACTATAGCTATATTTTTATTTTTATATTCCTTATCTGTTTTCCCTGAACATAGAATTACTTTCTCCTAATAATGCAAGAAATCTCTCAGAAACAACCTGTCACCACTGAGAAACCTATCTGCAGTTTGAATTCCAAACGCCTCTACCAAATCAATCTCAGGAAGCTGGGAGTGGGAGTTTTGTTTCACAAGAGAAAAGGCCCACAGTTTCGAACCAGCAGCCAGTGGCCAGGAGGAGTCAACTGCTTGCTAAAATTCCAAATGGATCACGGTGTCTCCCAGACCCAAGCTGCATCCACCTGTAACCCTGGCTGCTATTGGAGTGCCAAACGCCTCTTCCAGACTGATCTCAGAAACCAGGAAGGGTGAGTTTTGTTTCATAGGGAAAAGGGCCACTATTTACAACAGTCTGCCTCTCTCGCAGTGTGAATTGAAAACGAAAGCTTTTCGCCTACGCCCTTTATAAAGAACTGCTCCCAGGATGAGAAAGTCTTTCTGGCCAGAGCTTGCCCCTGACGCGAGGAAGCTGCTATTAGCACGGCATTGCAGGGGCACTTCTCGCTCCTTGACTATGTGCTCAGCACTCTCCGAATTCGCTGCTAGCTCCACGGTCCTTCTCAGCTGCAAGTAGCAGTGCTCACAGTACATAGAGCTTCGCAAGGACCGAAGACCTGGAGGGACATACTGCACTCGAAAATGAGCCAGGATTTCCTGTAGAAATATTGGTAGACGTGTTCTACACTGCCCCTTCTCGTCAGCCATCTTGTGCTCCTGCTGCTGCTTCTGCTGTGAGGAATCACTCCTTGAAAGACGAGCGAGAGCGTCTTTCTGGGTGCATTGCACTGAGTGAGAGCTCGCTAGGGACTTTTGGATGTAAAACTTTTTCCACCTCCAAAAATACATGGAGAAGTCTTAAAAGTTTTGGTTTTATTAAGAATACTTAGGTCCAAGTATTGCTGGTATTTCTGTCCTAAACACTGGTTTAGAACACAGGTTTCAGTCTGAAATTGACTGCTTGTTTCTGTCTTTTTGCCTAGTAGCAATCTAATTCTAAGGTAATTAGATGTAGGAAAAACATAAACTACATCTCAGGTTAGGTGGGATAATTGGCTCGGAAGGAAATGGAATTCAGAATTTGGAAAGAATCTAAAATAAGCTGATGTCACAATCCGAGATTCCCTTGGGTTCCAAATCCTTTCATTTGTGTTTTTGTGGGCTATTTTGAAGGCGGTGTACCATTGAAGCCATGATTTAGCTGCGGTGAGACCTGCTCTGCTGTAAAAGCATTATTTTCTCAGTGAGCATGGACAACAGTTAGAGTGTCATCTTTTAAGATTCCCTGCACTCCACTTATGGTGGCAAAAGCAGTGCCTTGACTGTAATCATAAAAGTGATTACAGTTTCATTGCTTTGACATCATGTAGGATGCTTCCTCCATCTGCTGTGATCAGCATTAAGTAACAGATTTCTCAGTTTCTAGGAAGAGTCTAGCAAACAATCACCTTGCTCCTTCTCTTGCATTTATTCATCACTGCTATGCTGCTACACAGACAGATAGTCTGTTTATGATTCAACAATTCAATGGGACATCAAGTAAATAGCAAAGCAAAACTAACTACGGAAAGCACTATAAGGGCCAGAGATTAGCTTGGATCAATGTGAGGTTTCTGGGGACCTCCGGGTGCCTCTTGTGCACCCACACTGTCGGGCTACTTCTTCTTTTATGTAAAAAGCAAAGCGGCTAATAGTAGCTGTAAAGTTATTTATTGCAGAAGCACATCAGTCTCAAATGCAGAGTCAAAGCTAACAAAGTCCATTCCAGGTTCTAGTTCCAAGTCCCAAACAGAAGCAGAAGCTTCCCGTGGTCCCAGCAGGGCCGGAGGAGCCGGGCAGCTCCTATCTTCTTCTCGGGTGTTGATTTCAGCGGCGAAAACATAAGCAGAGCAAAAGCTGTGGCATAAAAGCAATGGCTAAAAGCAATGGCAAAGCTGCAGTGGCAAAATGCAATGGCAAAATGCACATGGCATAAAGCCATGGCATAGAGCCCCACCTCTCCCTGATGCATGTTCTTTTATAGAAACTTTCCAACTAGCTAAGACACAAACTCGGACCACTACTTCTTAATCTATTAGAATTCTGGTTTCTTAGCACGCCAGGCTACGTATAGACTACGTTCATGGCCTATCTTGTTCTAATTGAAAAATGTAAGCAATATTCTTAACTCTAACTCTATTATGTCTAAAGCTAAGTTCTTGGAGCCTCTAAGAAAACACTAGCATGTTTTTCAACCTTCACTAGAACATGTACTACTTCTCAGGCATCTAAGACCTTTTACTCCCTAAAAGCACTTAAAACTTATTCCATTTACTTACTTATTTTCTCTCTCTTATGTTACAACCTAAGTCTTCATCTCTGCCTTATAAATGAAAGGCCTAATACACTTTAATCCATCTAAAGATTTCAATTCAATTCCTGCACTCTGATTTGTCTCTGAAGAAATCAGAGAGACTCCTGACTTACTGACTCCAACAGATCAAAACAGGTATTCTCCTAGCATTGTTTACAAACGAGTCAGCATGTGAAACAGAAGGCACAATGTAGTTTGGGCCTTGTTTTGGGCATGCCCGGAAGAAGGAAATTCTGATTTCACATATGGGAAAAGAAATGTTGACATTTGAATGAGATTGTTCATACCCCAGAAAAGGTTGCTTTGAAAGGTTGTGGAAGTCCTGTTAGGAAACATGGCTTTACAAGTCCTTTCCACCAGGAGACAACAGCTGCAGAACATCTGGGTGTGCCAGTGTTGAGAGCACCAGCAAAGATCAAAGTGGAGAAGTTGGTGAACAATGGCAGTGGCCTGGGGGAGAGCAAGTGGGGTGCTGGCTGTGGGACCAGGGGAGTCCTGACTGATTTAGGAGGCGTGTGATGGTCTGTGCCAGCAAGCGGAGTAGTGCTGTGGCCTTGGCACACTGCGAATACTGGAATTCAGTGGGGTCACTGGGCAGGCTGAGTGTCTGAGCTGCTGGAGGGCCCCAGGTTGCCCACATGTAAACATCCAGTCTCACTCTTGCCAGCCACAGAAAGGAGCAGGATGTGGCTGCTGGCGATGCCTGTCATGTATATGTAGTGTATATGCGTGCTATCCCAGCCTGCTGGGAACACTTCTTCTTTGGGACTGCTTGGGCTGAGGGAGAGAAAGCAGTGGTAGTTTCTGAGGTTTTGAGTTTGCTCGAGTTTCTCAGGCTGTTTCTGGAGCCACCCAGAGTTCTCTTCCTTGACGCATTTCAAGTCCTGCTAATTTTCAAAATTCAAACAGACACAGCCCTAAGCTAGTTGATCTGACTTCAGAGCTACTCTTACACTGAGCTGTTGGATGATCTGATCTCCTGAGATGTCTTCCATCTCAGTTTATGACCTGGTTCTTGTGAAAAGTAGGATCCAGTAGCCTGGAGAAGAGAGGTTTCTGGAGAGACAGTATTGTGGCCTTTGAATACATAAAGAGGGTATAAGACAAATGGAGAAAGACTTTTTAGGAAGGTTTGCAGAGACAGGACAAGGGGCCATGCTTTCAAACTGAGACTAGGTTTAGACTGGCTAAAAGGAAAAACTTTTCTACAATGAAGCTGGTGAGACACTCAAACGGGTGTTCCAGAAAAGTTGTGGATGCCCCATCATTGAGAGTGCTCCTTATCAGTTTGGCTAGTCTTGAGCAATTTGATCTACTGTAAGATCTACCTGGCAAGGAAGTTGGACTAGATGATCTTTAATCACAGACTGTTGTATGATTCCGTGAAAGACAGAATGCAATAAAGTTCATAATTCAGATTTTGGCGCAGACATATTTATTATTTCTCACTTTATGCATCATTGCAATGACAACTTGTTAGCTTCTGAAATGATTAGCTGAGATTGATTTCCTTCCTTAGTTTCATTTTTCCTGTTATTCCTTCACTCTTGGACTTTTTTTTTCACTAGATTTCCTCTTTCAGTAAACTGCCCTTAAGTATCACTTTGCTCCCCACCTGGCTTTATTTTTTTTCAATGACACCTTTTCACTGGTTCGTTTTGGGCCTTTGCTGCTTGAAGTCCAGCAGCCTCCTTGTCTGAGCATTATGGAGCTTTCTTTACAGCTTCATCACTATGCAAAAAGCCATAAATTACTGTGTTCCATCTCACATACCATCAAGTATCACACTAATATTCCCTCTGCTGAATAGCTGGTTGGCTTACATAGACCAGCCAAAAACCAGGAAATCCAGATGGCAGCAAGAATCTTGTAGACTACTCCCGCTGTTCATTTAAATTCTGGAGAAGTCACGTGAGGTATCACATTCTCTTGAAAGAAGTGTCTACCATCTCGGACATTCTAGAATGGGCTATTAATATTGTCATGAGTTTCTGGCTAGACTTTTTAGTATGCAAATTCAAATGATCTGAAATGATAGAACTTCAAGAATTTTTTTTTTCCCAGAATCGAAGTATGATGGAGTTCCATAGGGAGAATCTTAATCTTAGTTATTCTATTCCATCTCACATCATGGCTGGGGGCAGGGAGAAGGGAGTATCTTTGGGGGACAATGGGTTCCGGTGTAGTCAGTAAGCTGGGCAGAGGAGCCATCAGGTATTGTCTGTTGTTGGGGGGGGGGAATTCATGTGAACTCTTCCTTTCTTGTACCCTGCCACTAGTATTGTTGCTAAAATTGTTTGTTTTCTCATCCAAGTGACAGAATCAGCACACTTAATGAGGGATGAAGAGGGAGCAGCGACCTCAGAACAGGAGGAAGAAGAAGCAGAGCCTGCTGTCCTCCAGAAGAAAAAAACACTACCAGCCAACTTTGCATCATCTGTGAACTTCCTGGGCGTGTACTCTATCCCCTTGTCCAGATCACTGAGCAAGATATTAAACAGGACTGGGCCCAAGACTGAGCCTTGGGGACCAGCTGGATGAACTCTATTTCCCATCACTCTGTGGGCCTGGCCATCACCCAGTTTGTCACCCAGCAAACAGCCCACCCATGCAAACCATAAGCAGACAGTTTCTTCAGGAGAATGATGTGAGACTCATTGCAAAAAGGATCAGGGAGATGCCTAGGAAGAGTCTCAGGTGAATCCAGGAGACTATAGTGGAGGACTATTCAGTTTTCCAATCAATTTGCTTAAAAAACTCTACAAAACCGTAATAAAAAAACAAACAAACAAACAAACAAAAAAAGCAGACCAAACAAACACACAAAACCCCCCAACCAATAATCACCAAAGAGACAAAAAAAGTCCCCAAAAAAGCCCACCAAAAAACCCACCCAAAACTGAAAAAAAACCCCAAACCCAACACAAAAAATCAGGGTGAATGTTTTTAGTAACTTTAAAAATAACAAAACAAAACAAAACAAAAAAACCCCAGAAAGTCACATTTCTAAAGGTGCTGTCCCAGCCTCTTCTCTCAGCAGGGACGACATCCTGAAGTGGAGCCAGTTGGAAGAAAGCGGGACGGGGCAGCACCTGGGCCATTGTCACAGGACGGCCCTGTGGCTGCCCCATTGCCAAAACCTGGACACATAAATCAAACACAGGTATGCACATGTGCTTAGACACAGCAAAAATATATTTGTCTGAAAAGAATACTGGTCCATTTCTATCACTGGAAAGAGCATAATGCCTCGTCTCAGCTTTCTTTTCAGTCATTACAAATGTTTCGAAAATAAAGGAGTGCAGAAAATGGAAATATCCAAGATCAACATGAGGACCAGTAACAAAGATTCCATTTTTGAAACTGCATTGGGAATCCTCTGCAGAAATTGACTCAGAGCTCTAAGATTTACAAAAAAGACCAAGAGGATTGGAGTCAATACAACACAGTGTCTGCAGACTTCAGCTGGTTGCCTTGATTTCTCAAATATGATGGAGGAAGCACCTTAGCAACTACAGCTGCCAGTTCTCTCAGGGCCCTGACATGCCTCTGGGTGGGTGCCATGGTCTTGCATGCTCAGGTTCCTCAAGTGGTCTGAAAGCTGACCTGCTACTATGGGTTAGAGTCAAGTCCACCAGTCCAATAACCTGAGAGATGTGGAAATAGTGACTGGCAGAGTAAATTGAGACCAACACTTGTTGAGTACCTCAACCTTCTCCTTGTCTGTTGTCACTAGTGCTGTCTGGCTTATGGGGGTGGGGGGGGGGGAATAGGGAAGGTGTGATAGGTTTCTTTTCATCTTCCTTTTCCCACTGAAATACCCGTAGGTGCCTTTATTATTCTTAGTTTTGGCATGCTTTTCCAAATTCAGCTTCAACTCAGCCTTAGCTATACTGATCCCATTGTCACACACTCGTGTTAACACTCTATTTTTCCCATGATTTGTCTCGGTGTGTATTGTCTGCATATTACCTACTTGCATCACATCTATTAATTTTCAATAACCTTCTGGCTTTAAATTGTTTTCAAAAAAAACCTTTTTGAACCTTTTCACCTCAGAAATTCACCTGGGAAGCCCCAAATCCCCAAAATTCACCCCGAAGTCCCCCCTGGGATGCTCAGCACTCACCTGGCAACTCCCAAAATTCCACAAACTCACCCTAAAATTCACGGGGGACCCCCAAATCCCAGGGCTTCACCCCAAAATCCCACCTGCAACCCCCAAAATCCCTCAAATCACCCCCAAGACCCAGTCCCCCCAACACCTCCCAAATTCACTCCAAAATGTCTCCAATCCCCCTCAAAACCCTCCCAGATACCCCCAAATCCACCAAATTCACTCCCAGACTCATCTGGGACTCCCAAAAATCACCAAAATTCCCTGGAAAATCCACCTGCATCCCCCCAAATTCATCCCAAAATTCTCCCACGACTTCCAAATGCTCACCTGGATACCCCAAAATCGACAGAATTCACCCCAAAATCCGTCTGGCATCCCCAAAACTCACCTGAGAACCCTAAAATTCACATGTATACCCTAAAATTCACCAAATTCACCCCCAAATTCCCCTGAGATCCCTAGAATTCCAGAAATTCCCCCTAAAATTCAACTGGGACTCCCCACATTCCACAAATTCACCCCAAACCTCGATACCCGGGATACCCAAAATTCCACAAATTCTCCCCCAAAATCAACCTAGGACCCCTCAAAACTCACCTGGATCTCCCCAAATCCCCGCCCCCCCCCCCCCCCCCAATTCACCTGGGCACCCCCAAATCCCCAGAATTCAACCCAAAATTCACCTGGGACCCCAAAAACCTCCAAATTCGCTCCAAAATGATTGGCAACTTTACACACTCCGTTTTCCCACAAAAGGATCTAGAGCCCTGTGCGCTTCGTATACAAACTAAATGCAAAAAACCTTTCTATTCATTCTCAGCAAAAAGACATCCTATTCCTCCTTCTTTTGGACAAAACTGCCTTCACTTTCAAACTTATTCTCTTGCTCACTTACCTGCATAATGCTTAGTCCCTGTTCTGCATGCTCATTTTCTTCACTTTTACAAGGAATCCTTTCCTCATCTTCTTCTTCCTCTGCTTCTTCCATTTCCTGTGCCAAGATCACCTGTTTCTCTGTTAGATTTCTTTCTCCAGCTGATTTTTTGACAACTGTCCCTATCTTCTGGCACCGCTCGCTCGAGAGAGGTGATTGTCCCGCTCTGCTCTGGGCTGGGACTGCGCTCTCTTCAAGCCCTGGGGGCAATTTTGGATGCCACAACGTCAGAAAGACCTCAGGCTATTGGAGAAATGTCCAAAGGAGGGACACAGGGATAGTGAAGAGGCTGGAGGGGAAGCCATACAAAGAGTGGCTGAGGGCATTTGGTTCAGCTGCAGAGAGGACACTGAACTCACACCTCACTTGGGACCTCTCAGCTCCTCCCAAGGGCAGCACAGGGACAGCTTTGCTCTCTGCTCTCTGCGACCAGGGACAGGAGCCAAGGGAATGCCAGGAGCTGTGTCAGGGGACGATTAGGCTGGCTATCAGGGAAAGGTTTTTTTCCTCAGAGGCTGGTCAGGCACTGAATAGGTTCTCCAGGCAATGGGCACAGCCCCAAGGCTGCCAGAGGTCCAGGAGCGTTTGGCCAATGCTCTCAGGGATGCAGAGGGTGGGACTGTTGGAGTGTCTGTGCAGGGCCAGGAGTTGGACTTTGACGATCCCTAGGGGTCCCTTCCGACTCAGGAAACTCTTCCCATTTTCCCCTCTTTCCTCTCCTTGCACAATGCTCTCAGCTTACTGTTCCACCGCATGTTCCACTTCTGAAACCTCCGCTACTTCTTTCCAGTTCAAGCACAGTTCTACTGGTTACAATCCAAAGATAGACAGATTGGAAAACAACCAAAAAGAAACACCTGTTTGGAATGTCGTGCTCTTATCTGCATCTCGAACTATGAAGTCGATTGTGCCTTGCAAGTTCTAAAAGCAAAACAACAACAAAAAACACCCGTTTTAACATAGGGATTTGCTTTCTTCTAAGAAATCCATATCCCTTCTCAAAATGGATCTATTTCAGGAAGAGATCATCTTGAATAGATCACTTACTATCTAAAGAACCTGGAAGACTCAAATCCGTAATGATAAGCCTGTTACCTTGTCGTTTTCTGTTCCAAAGGCAAATGAATTTGCTCAAGTGCCGTTTGTAACAAGGACAGAGCTCAAAGTGTGGCTCTGAGAAATGTTTTGGTTTCCCTCTCCTATCTCTATCAAAAGCACTTTCTTCAATGGCTGAAACAATACTTGATACAGTCTGAATTTTAAAGGTCATGAAAATTTTCTCCAAAGTGAAAAATTAATATAGCAGTCAGGTTTGAAACCAACGGGAATTTTTGTTTTACCTGTTTGAAGATTCCCTTCACACTAAAATGCTGGCTGATGGATACCTAGAAGAAATCAATTCCCACAAAATGCTTCTGGGTAAGCCATTACATCATCCATTACAATTTGCTTCAGTGTCCCGTTCCTGTCCAATTGAAGGTCCCTGTTTAAGAGACTCAAGTACGGAGAGAAATAAAATTTAAAATGACTACAGTGCCTTTAAATCTAAATCGAACTTCCTTATCAATCTCATAAAACCTTTAGGCTAAATGTTGCCATTGATCTGTTTCTACTGAACACAATCACGTCCTGGCTTGTTAGAGATTAGTTCATTACAAAGAAAGAAACGCACAGAAGTTAAAATATTTCCAAAGAAGCATTTGACATCCTTCCTTTTGGATGGGGAACCATTCCAACACTGCTTACATAAGAGGTCAAATGACTGTCTTCCATGTTAGTTCTGCACTGTGCTCAGCGGAGCCTTTCTGGTTTATTTGCCTTTGACTTGGACATAAAGCTGAGTCTTGATTCAAGAAAAAATCAATATTCACACTTGGTTTCATTTACACGGACATTGGCTTGGTCTCCTAAACAAAGAAAATGATGGGGAATTTTTGTAGGAGTTCAGATAGGTAACATTCTCTTTCCACAACCTGGCATTGTATTTTCACTTGGTCTCTTACCTCCGGCTATGTTTTAACGGCTCAAATTATTAGGAAGAGTATCAAACCTCCAGCTCTAACCACAGTCCCACTGCGAGGTGTGTGAAGGTATGTGCATCTGCCCCTCAGGTCCATACTGCTCTTCTAATGTGCCTCTGATCGAGCAGGTAGGAAAGACCTCCTGGGTGTGTGAACAGTGCTGCTTCCTCTATGGCTTCAGAGCTGCTGCTAAGATCTTCAGGAAGGAGAGCAGTATTGTACCCATTTTTAGATGGTTTTTAAAGTTGCCAGTGCTTGGCTGTCTTAAACATCTGAGTTCCTAGAACTTTGAATGAGATCAAATCTATGAGTGAAGTGATGATGGTGCAGACCAACTTCTGATTCCAGTGATCCAAGAATCTGCACTACTACTTTTACCTTCTGAATAAGGCATGGATGTGATGGTATGCACAGTAATACTGATGTGCTATGGTTTTTGAATGCTGGCAGTCTTTCTTTGTCCCATTCCTAAAGCGTGGGCATTATTTGCCTTAACCTTGTTCAGTAGGGACATTATTCTATATTCTTACATGAAGTGAAAAGCACTCTTTTTCCATACCTTCACACAACAGCATTAAAACAAGGCCTAAGTAGTACAACCAATATTCAAAGATGCAAAGCAAAGATGCTCTACCTTTTAAGTTTACCATACAAAATTCATACCTTGTTCTAATTTGATCTCAAGAAGAAAGGGTGTTCTCCAAATACTCCTTCAGCTCTTCCTCACAGCTCACCGTTTTCCTTTTTTCTAAGATTGTATCCAGATCACTTTCATCATCTAAGGCCACATTAAAAAGCTAGTAAAAATGGTTTCGTAGATACTAAAATCTCCCCAACTATTTAGGATTCAAGGAAGTTAATTGTGCACCCAGAAGAGAAAGCTACCTCAGCAAAACTCATCGCCTATGAAAATCTTCCTAGATAATGAACACCTCTGACACTGCCACCCCAAGTTGGTGTTCTGAAACAATGAGAACCTCACATCCAATCAAACTCTAGACCTGCACAAGATCTCGTCATAGCAACTTGCAGCCACTTTCTACAGAAAGCAGCAGTGATCTCTATCACTGTTGCCATACCAACAATAAGACAGGACTGTCCATTCAGCATGAATCAAGCAGTTAGCAAAAATGCACCTGACAGAATGAAACTGAAGAGTAGAAATTCCCATCTAAAAGTCAAAGATTACATTTTTAATTTTATAGCAGGTATTTTGAATTTCAGAGGGCTCTTTGCATTAAGAAGTCCTGTCTTTATAGCACACCCTTGTTTTTATGTTTCTACCTGGATTATGGCCATTTAGCCGTATCCTTCAAATCACTCCAAAGAAAAACATTCAAGTGGACAAGTTCTTTCTAAACTGCTGGAAGGTGAAATGAATGAGTAAGAGGATATGTAACATGATAAAAGGCTGCCTGGAATTTTACGACTGGTATCCAACATGAATCTCAGCACACGGAACAGATGCCAGCAGTGCCTACAGACACCAGACACTACCAGCCAAAGAAATCAAGACATTTTCATACACAGCTGTTTATCATTATGCTTCAAAGTAGCAAGGTACTTACAATCGCTACCAACTTCTTTGCTATCATACAGGCTACAAACATCCCAACAGGATGTGCTCTGGAGCAAGAGAAGGCAGACACAGAGCGGGAAGGCATGCTGCAAGGACACAGAGAAAGGAAGTATCTCCAATACTTCCCTTCTTCTTCTCCAAGAGTTAAAAAGGAGTATTTTTGTATGATTGAGAAGGGATCCATGTCAAAATTAACTTTTGATTTCCCCCAGATTCATTCTAACCGAGCCAGTTCCTGCTAGATCTCCCCATGTACTGGCCAAAGGAAAGCCATGCCACAGGCAGCTTCTTTGGCTCTTACTGCCACCTCCAAGCAACTGAGAAGGTATGTGGCAACACACGGAACAAAGAATAGAGCAAACATGCACTCTCAAAGCAACTGTCTGCCTCATCGTTGCCCGGGAGAAAAGAAAATATTGCTTGAATTCCAGACTGTTCTTAGGATTTCCCGACCTACCTAGACTTTTGTTTCAATTCTCCAGAGTTCTGCACCATTCGTTTCCATCAGATTTGGCACGTGTTGGAGGCAACAAGGTGCTATCAAAGTAGGAAACAAGAGTCAGGTATCTTAAAATACAAACCAGTCAGTACTTCAAATATAAAATTATGAATCTGAATATCCATACTACTGGGCTTTCTTTTATTTACAGCCATCTTGGCAATGAAAATAAACCTGAGATTGTTGTTGTTCAAGGCCAACTGTTTACTGCCCGATAAGGAACTAACTGTCATCTACCTCGTTCCTACATCCACCGTAAAAAACCTCCCTGTAATGATCGTAATGCATTGCACCCACACCAATGTGTCTTGTGTTCAGGATGGATATTCAAACGTAGCAACGTTAGATTTCTATCCAGACTCCTCTCTTAAATTATTCCGCAAATAAAATCCCACGCCATGGAGAAAAAATGCCTTGACAAAAGCACCAACTTCTAGCTCTCCACCCATCTTTGCCCATTTCTACTATGTTTCAAGATTTGTTTCTGCATTCCTCCATTTTTAGAGCCTGATCACCACCTATTAAGTGTAGCTGGGGCACTGAAAATCAAGAATGCATTTTTTCCATTCAAAAGGGCTGTACAGAAATAGATGTAGACCCTGCCTTACTGCTGCATTTAGCAATCACACATTGACAGGAAGCAAAGTGCATTTTGTAGCCAAGTCCTTCATTAACTCCAGCAACAATTGTTTTCCTTCATGCTATACCCTCTTTTGCCATACCCGATATATTGCAAAACCTTCAGTCTCTCTTCACTAAGTACCATCTGCTCCTTTATCAACTTTTCCATTTCCATATTCACAGTTGGGGGATTCTGTATTTCTTCACTTGCCATAAATTCTCTGCAGGATGGAAAGTAGATATGTAGAATGGAATCACATGATATATGTGATATCATACGTGGATTATGTAGAAAGAAAAAATGATCAAGTATTACTTTGATAGAAACCAAAAGTGAACGCTAGCCACTTTGTGTTGCTCATTGTCCAAAAGAAGACTGCCAAATTTCTGACCTGAAACTCTGAACTCCACACTTCTTTTGCATGAGCTTCCAGTCCTTGACTCTCCCTTGCCATTTCAGTTGATGCCATTTTTCTTTCTCAAGCTCTGATTTCATTCGATTCAAGAGTAGCTTGGCAGTTGCCCTCTCATTATCCAGCAGTGCTCTCTTTATATTCTTTGTATTAAAAAATAAAACCAGAAGTAGAAGCAGCATACAACAGGCAAAAACAAACCAAAAATTGTCTCTTCTACAGAAAATGAGGGGAGAAAAGAACACAAATGATAACCAATACCCTGCCAAGTAGAAATTTCTTCTATATTTCCGTGATTGATAGGCAGAAAAAATGAATTTCATCTGGGGAAAGAAAGACATTCTAGGAATATTCAGACTGCTATCTTGCCCCAGGTAAAACAGTTACCATGGCCTTAGCGTTAATGAGCTTGTGAACATCAGCTGCCAAGAGGAAGGACATTTCCTCCAGTTTCACACAATACTTGGTCAGTACATCTGCTATCTGTGCAATCAAAGAATACAGAAAAGTAACAACAATGAAAAGCAGAACTCAAATATCAATTTCCCAAGTTAAAATCTACATGAACAAGACAATTTTTCCATTCAAGTGAATTCGATTTAATTAATTCATTAACTACATAAGTATCATTCTCACGTTCAAGAACAGAATTCAAAGAATCAACGTTGCTTCTTCTGAGACATTGAAGCCTGAGTAGATCCCAACTTCAAATCTAGTAGGACGCCATGAAAGCAATACCTGCTACATTTAGTACATGTAAACTACAAAGACATCTAGAACAGCTCTAAAAGATGAACAAACCCATGAACTTTGAAGGAGACGCTAGCAAGAAATGTGGAAATAGGCTTTATCTGCCCAGTGCTTTTCCCAAAAGCACGGGCACTCCTTGGCGTCAGTGAGAGTCTCTGTCTCATTATTCAGCAGCTGGCTTAGGGTAAAAAAGGATGCATGCAATCACTTCATTCCTGTTCATGACATAAACTTACTGCATCATCATGGAAGCCATTTACTTGGAAATATAGCCTAAAAAATAGGTGTCAGACTGGGTACATATCTAGATTGCTATGAGCAAAACCAATTTCTTTTTAACAGGAAAGCCATACAACATGCCTGCCATGGCAAATATTAGTCTACTAGCCCTGCACTTCAACGGGCAGTGAGCAGTTCATGACACCAAATTTACGTTTGGCAAGGAGACAGTCTATTTATTACAAGCCCCTAGTTCTAGAACCAAGAATTCAGGAGTTGCTCATTCCCAATGAAAATCGGTCCATTTCATACCTTTGGGGTTTTATGCTTCTGTTCTTTACCTGTCTTGAGTGTGGCTTTCTTGTGAAGTCACTGATGGGTCTTTTTCCAACACATTTCTGCTGATTACACGCTAATTGCATGGCATCAGCAGACATCTTGGAATGTCTCTTGAAAGTATGTATGCTTTTTACTCTTCCTAGAGGACCTTGTCTTCTTCTTTCCTTCACCCAAAAGGTGGGCTAAGTGAGCCTTCAAAGAACCATCATCTCAACAATTAGAATTCTTTCAAACCTACTGAATGGAGAACAGCGACAAAAAAATTTTAAAAAGACTAGTACGTGAAAGACAGCAGAAGAGAAAGGTAAAATTATGAATCCTACATGCCACATGCATAACTCTCTTCATTCAAGGCTATTTTCAAAATGAGAAAAAAAATCATCTTTTCCTCAGAGAGGAAAAGTGGAGTAACTGGATTGTGTTGCCTTGCCTACAGTTACCAGAAAAGTCAACAGCAGAGTTGAAAACTCCTGAAGCTGGCTAACCACACCTCTAAATGTTTTACTACTGTGTTATGATTCTGTCTTCAGTTAATAGAACCCGATATACAACAAAGAGATGGGAGCACATGGAGATGCATTGGAGAGCCTACGCTGGAGGTAACACATTCGTTTTTTACTCAAACAAATCCAAATTAGAAACGTTGAAAATGACCTGGGGCCATTTCAACAGCCAGCAAACTAACACAACCAACCTTTGGCTTTTATTCAATCCTTTGCTTGTTTTACCTGGACCTTGAAGATCTGTCTGCAGCCTTCCTCTCTGCAAATATATCACACTCGTCCTATTGAGAACCCATGGCTCATCACAGCTGCTTCGCCACGCCTGCTTCCAGAAAAACTGGCAACTACAAGCTGGGAGCCAAGAGATACAACACTTCACTTGGAAAAGGGCCTTCCATGAATCCTAGAATCCCAGAATGGTTTGGACTGGAAGCGACCTTAGAGACAGATACTCTTCTTCCCACATCCTGACATGGGCAGGGACACTTTTCCACTAGTCCAGGTTGCTCCATGTCCGCTCCAGCCTGGCCCTGGACACTTCCTGCCATGGGGCTCCCACACAGCCTCTTTGAGCAACATGTGCCAGGCCTCAGCACACACACAAGGAAGAATTCCTTTCCAATATCCCAGCTACCCCAGCCCTCTTGCAGTTTGAAGCTATTCCCCCTTGTCTTGTGAGTCCAGACCCTTTTCCAAAGTCCCTCCCCAGCTATCTTGGAGCCCCAGCAGGCACTGCAAGGGGCTCGAAGGTCTCCCTGGAGCCTTCTGTTCTCCAGATTGGACACCCTTAGCTCTCCCAGACCGTCCTAGAGCAAAGGAGCTCCACCTTTCAAAGCACCTTAGCAGCCTCCTACCCGTGAAACTCGATGCCACCACTGGCCTTCCGGGCCCTACGGATATCGCTTCCGGTGCCGCTTGGGGTCAATCCCGGCTCTCTCCCTGCCCCCCATGGGGCCCTCTGGCGATGCCACTCGGACACCACTCCTGCCGCTGTCAGAACAACAGGGGGTGGGGGACCAGCCCAGCCTCATCCACAATCCACAGTGTCCTCGGTGGCTGCTGCGGGCTCATGGCAGCCCACACACCCGGAAGCAGAGCTCCAAACACAGAGGATCATAGCCCCACATTTGTGTTCGTCTCTGCACAAGGCAGGCCAAACTTGCTATGCCGTGACTTTTCAGTTCAGCACGAGAATGAGAATACACCTGCGCCATGGGGGAGGAAACCTCTAAAGACTCCCTCATACATGGTCGCTCAACTTAATGTCTAGGCACATGCCATTCCTGAGGCTACGCTAAAGCCTTTTTTACCTTGCGGGTAAGAAATGCCATTGTTCCGGTGTGCAGCTAAAGGCGCAGCACAGGCAGGCCAGGGCAAAAGCTGGGGCAGTGCCCTTCCTCACACCTTCGCTGTGCTGTACTCCATGCAGCTAGAGCAAAGGGAGAAGGACGCGAGGAAGAAGAAGGCATTCTTAAAGTAGCCCTCTGTCAGAAGCCCTGAAAGGGCGCATAACACACGGTGTCTTGCTGCCCTCCATTCTACATACTGGCAGCTCCCTCTGCCGACTTGCAAAAGTTGCTACCAGAGCAGAGGCGGCCAGATTGAAGAGGCAGTGCCTAGGTTCACCTTCTACTTATTGCACGTAAGCCACGTCCAGCTGCTCGCTGCACTCTGGATTTCCCTTCTCCGCGGCACTTACCGTGGTGCTGTGTGCAACTCGGCGCCTAGAAGTGACTGCCAATGTTTCCACAGCGGGCTGCAAGGGAACCAAGGAGCAGCACAAGCAGCAGTGCTTCAGTTTGCTCCTTCCGACTGCTAAGGGCACTTGGGAAGGCAAGGGAAAGGCAGCCAACTTCCTCTCCTAGTAGCCTGTAATGTGGTGCACACAAGCACGGGACTTGTGCGGCTTTGTTCTCCACCCTCGCCCATGCCTGGCGCTGCTTTCACTTGCCGGCGGCCAGAAGCTGCTGCAGGGGCGTCCCACAGCCAGCAGTGTGCCGGCAGCCAAGCACTCGAGAACGCTGCTTCTGCCCAAGTCTGCCTAGGGCGTGCACCTTTGTTCTCAGAGCTCCGTGCAACAGTCTGCCTCTCTCGCAGTTCGAATGGAAAACGAAAGCTTTTCGCCTACGCCCTTCACAGAGATCAGTTGCCAGGACGAGAATGTCTTGTGGCCGGAGCTCGCCCCCGCCGCGAGGAAGCTGCTATTAGCACCGCATTGCAGGGGCAATTCTCGCTCCTTGACTAGGTGCTCAGCGCTCTCCGAATTCGCTGCTAGCTCCACGGTCGTTCTCAGCTACAAGTAGCAACGCACACAGTACATAGAGCTTCGCAAGGACCGAAGACCTGGAGGGACATATCTCACAGGAAAACGTGCCAGGACAGACACGTGTTCTACATTGTCCCTTCTCGTAATCCACTTTGTGCTTCTGATGCTTCTGCTGTTAGGAATCGTTCCTTGAAAGCCGAGTGGGAAGGGAATTGGCAAATTCTCAATTCTCAATGCCCAGAATATCGTTTTTCCATGGGTTTTTTGGAAGCAAAGTAAAGGATTCCAATATCCCCATGCCTGGAAGGCTGTTATTCCATTGGAATTTGAGAGCAGAACTGGAGGATTCCAAACTCCCAATGCCCAGAGTGCTGCAATTCCATGGTTTTGCTGGGAAGTGAATAGTGCAACTGACAGATACCATATCCCCAACACCATGAATGCTGTTTTTCTGAGGTTGGTGTGAGAGTTTAAATGAGCATATGGATGTTTCGAAAATCCCCAAACCCGGAATGCAGCAATTCTTTGGGAATTTGGAAGGGGAAGTGGAGGATTCTAAATTCTCCACACGCAAAGTGTCATTACTTCATTATGGTTTGATTGGAATTTGAGAGAGGAACTGGAGCATTCGAAATCCCCAACACAATAAAATGGTTATTCCATGGGAATTTGGAAGGGGAACATCAGGATTCTACATTTCCAATGCCTGGAATGCTGTTATTCCCTAAACTTTTGTGAGGGAAACAGCCAGATTCCAAATACTCAGCTCCCAGAATGCTGTTATTCCATGATAATTTGGGTGGAGAACTGGATGAAACTCAATTCCCCATACCTGGGTATGTGTTATTCCATGGGAAGATGGGAGGTCGTACAGATGATTGGAAATTCCTGATAGCTGGAAGGCCGTTATTCTATGGGAATTTGGATGCGGAAATGGGCTATCCTAAATTCCTGACACTCAGAATGCTGCTATTCCATGGGAATTTGGTGAGATTTCGGGAAAGGTTATGGGGGGTTCCAAATTACGGAATAACAGAATGCCATGTTTCCCTGGGAATTTGGGAAGGGAAGAGGATGCTTCTCAGTTCCTGAAATCTGGAATGTTGTTATTCCATGGGAATCTGGTGGGAATCTGGAGGCTGTACAGGGCATTCTAAATTGCTCTCACCTGGAATCCCATGATTCCAGGGGAATATTTTTGGGGAGCTGGAGGATTCTGACCCTTGGAATGCAGTTGTTCCATAGGAATTTGGGTGGGGAACGGGAATATTCCAAATTCCTGACATCTGGAAAGTTGCTCTTCTTTGGGAATGTGGTGGGATTTGGGGTTGGTTTATGGGGGGATGTAAATTCCCAACACCCAGAATCCAATTATTCCATGGGGAACTGGGAGGATAACTGGAGGAGTCAAGGCTCCCACCAGCCGGAACGCCATGATTCCATGGGTTATTTTGTGGAGAGCTGGCAGATAATACATTCCTGATATCTGGAATTCTGATATTCCTTGTGAATTTGGTGGGTATTTGGGAGAGTCTAGGGGAGATTCTAAACTGCCGACACCCAGAATGCCATGATTCGGAGGGAAATTCAAAGGGGAAGTGGAGGATGCTCAATTCCTAACACCTGGAATTCTGTTATTCCACGGGGATTATGGTGCGGAGCTGAAGGATTTCAAATACCTGACACCCGGAATTGTCTTATTCCCTACGGATTTGGGAAGGGGATTGGCAAATTTGCACTTCTCAATGCCCAGAACGTTGTTATTCCATGGGCTTTTTAGAAACGAACTAGAGGATTCCAATATCCCCATGCCTGGAAGGCTGTTATTCCATTGGAATTTGAGAGCAGAACTGGAGGATTCCAAACTCCCAATGCCCAGAGTGCTGCAATTCCATGGTTTTGCTGGGAAGTGGATAGTGCAACTGGCAGACACCATATTCCTAACACCATGAATGCTCTTTTTCTGAGGTTTTTCGTGGCAATTTATGTGGGCATATGGATGTTTCCATAATCCCCAAAGCCGGAATACAGCTTTTCTATGGGACTTTGGACGGGGAATTGGAAAGGATTCTAAATTCTTAACAAAAAAAATATCATTATTTCGTTACAGGTTGATTGGATTTTGGGAGTGGAACGGGATCATTCGAAATTCCCAACACACGAAAATGGTTATTCCATGGGAATTTGGAAGGGGAACATCAGGATTCTACGTTCCCAATGCCCATAATGCCCTTATTCCCTAAACAATTGCAAGGGAAAAAGGCAGTTTCCAAATACCCAGCTCCCAGAATGCTGTTATTCCATGGGAATTTGGGTGCGGAACTAGATGAATCTCAATTCCCCATACCTGAGTATGCGTTATTCCATGGGAATATGGGAGGCTGTATGGATGATTCGAAATTCCCGATAGCCAGAAGGCCGTTACTCTATGGGAATTTGGATGCGGAAATGGGCTATCCTAAATTCCTGGCACCTGGAATGCTGCTATTCCATGGGAATTGGGTGGGATTTTGGGACAGCTTATGGGGGGTTCCAAATTACAGAGTAACAGAATGCCATGTTTCCATGGGAATTTGGGAGGGGAAGAGGATGATTCTCAGTTCCTGAAATCTGGAATGTTGTTATTCCATGGGAATGTAGTGGGAATCTGGGAGGCTCTATGGGGTATTCTAAGTTCCTAATACTTGGAATCCCATTATTCCATGGGAATTCCTTCGCTGAGCTGGAGGATTCTCAATTCCTGACACTTAGAAGGCTGGTGATCCATAGGAATTTGGGTGGGGAACTGGAATATTTCAAATTCCTGAAACCTGGAAAGTTACTCTTCTTTGGGAATTTGGTGGGATTTGGGGTCGGTTTATGGGGGATTGTAAATTCCCAACACCCAGAATGCCATTATTCCATGGGAATTTGGGAGGGGAAGACGAGGGTTCACGATTATTGAAATCTGGAGTGTTTTAATTCCTTGCAAATTTGGTGGGTATTTGGCAGGGTTTATGTGGCATTCTAAATTCTGTGCAGCCAGAATCCTCTATATCCATGGGAATTCTTTTGGAGAGGTGGAGCCTTCTCAATTCCTGACACTTGGAATGCCCTTATTGAATGGGATTTTTGTTGGGGAACTGGAGTATTTGAAACTCCTAATACTTGGAAGGTTGTTATTCCATGGGAAGTTGGGAGGGGAATTGGAGGATTCAAGATTCCCCATTCCTACAAAGCTGGTATTCCCTGGGAATTTTTGAGGGCATATGGATGACTCTAAATTCCTGATAACTGGATTTCTGCTATTCCATGGGAATTTGGTTGGAATTTGAGAGGGCATATGGGGGATTCAAAATTCCTGATAGCCATAGTGCCATTATTTCACGGGAAATTTGGAGGGGAACTGTAGTATTCCAAATTCCGAACAACCTGTATGCTGTAATTCCATGGATTTCATGGGAGTTGATGAAGGTATATGGAGGAGTCGAAAATCCCGACACCCGAAATGCCTCTATTGTGTGGGAATTTGGGAGGGGAGCTGGAGGATGCGAAATTCCCAATGCTGCACTGGTCTTATTCTGCGGTTTTGTTGGGAATTTGGAAGGGGAAGTGGAGGATTCTAAATTCTCAAATCCCAAAATGTCATTATTCTGTGGCAGTTTGGGGGAATTTGAGAGTGGACCCTCAGTATTCATAATCTGTAACACCTGAATTGTGGTTATTCCATGGGAATTTGAGGGGGGAACTGGACAATTCTAATTTCCCAATTCCTGGAATGCTGTAATTCCATGGTTTTAGTGGGAATCTGGGAGGGAAGCAGGAGCATTCTGAATTCTCTATGCCTAAAATGCCATTAATCCATGGGAGTATGGCAGTGGAACTGGAGGATTCTGACACCTGGAATGCTGTTTTTCCATGGGAATTGAGTTGGAATTTGGGAGACTGCATGGGGGAATTCTTCATTCCCAACACCTGGAATGCCATTATTCCAGGGGAAATTAGGAGGTGAACTGGAGGATTGTCAATTCCTGACACCTGGAATGCTGTTTTTCCTTGGGAATTTGGTGGCATTTGGGGACGGTCTATTGGAGATTCCAAATTCTTGACAACTGGAATGACATTTTTCCAAGGGAGTATGGGAAAAGAACTGGAGGATTCAAGTTCCCAATACCCATTATACCATTATTCCAGAGGAATTTATGTGGGCAGCTGGAGAATTCTAAATTCCTAATGCCAGGAATACTGTAATTCCATAGTTTTAATGGGTATCTGGGAGGGGAGCAAGAGGATTCTAAATCCTTAGCACCTGGAATACAGTTATTCCATGGATTCATAGTGTTCCTCATGAAATACAACCCTGGACCTTCAAATCCAACTTTTCTCATTCAAATGCAACCTTTGACCACCAACATCTACACTGGACTTCAACCTGGATTATCAAATTCAACCTTTAATCACCTGGGATAGGATGGGATGGGATGGGATGGGATGGGATGGGATGGGATGGGATGGGATGGGATGGGATGGGATGGGATGGGATGGGATGGGATGGGGCAAAGCTGGATGCAGGCACCAGCCCTGAGGCCCAGCTCTGCCACTCACCCTCCTGCGCTGGCTGGAACGGCACCACCTCTTCAGTCTCCTGTGCTGGGGCAGCGCCAGGGTTTTCTTCCTCCTCTGTCACCCAGGCCAGCTTGGGCACTCTCGGGAGTCTCTGCTCCATGTCAGTGCCTGGATTGATGGCTACTTGCAGGAGAGATGCCTTGGAAAAGCTCCAAGTCAGCATGTCCTTCAGTCGTACCTGGAAGGCACCTGCAAGAGAGAAGCCTCAGGAAGGCTCCAGGAGAGCAGGTCCTCTGAAACAGTTAACAAGAGACTACACAGGCCTAGAGGAGAAATGTGAAAAGGGCATGGAGGTGACAACGGTCCTTGGGAACTGCCCAGAAGGAAGCAATTTCCCAGACATCTCAACCACAAACCATAAGAGAACTCCATGCTCTCCTTGGAATGACAGGTTGGTGCCAACTGGGGATATAGAGCAATGGATTGATTGTGAAACCTTTCTATGAATTGGTGACAATTTCTAAAAATGCCTTGATATGGAGCCCAGAAGTGAACAGGGCCTTTGAAGAAATGAAGCGTGAACTCATGAGGGCCCCTGCTTTGGGGCTGCTGATGTGAGTAAGCCATTTTGGGTATTCTCACATGAGAGATAGACAAGAGCTTTAGCAGTTCTGGCACAAGGCCTGGGCTTTACAAAAGGGCAGTAGGCTGCTTTTCTAAACAACTCCATACTGTGCCCAAGGGCTGGCCTGCCTGCCTTAGGGGAGGAGCAGCAGCCATCATGAACATTGAAGAAGCAAGGAACTTTACAACAGGACAAAAGATGACTGTCTTAGTGTCACACAAGCTGTCGCCTGTTTTAGATCAGAAAAGAGACCCAATGTCTGTCTCCCTCAAGGCTCCTAAAATACCAAGTATTCTCGGCTGAACCTGATGATACTGAAATTCAAGTGAGCAGTATAGTTAACCTACCTCTTTTCTGCAAGGGAAGTCGGAAGCTGAACCTGTAGTACACGACTGCCTAGAGACCATGGAAGCTGTGTATTCCAGCCAGCCAAATCTAAAGGAACAGCTGCTCCCAGCTGCCATGAACTGGTTCACTGATGGCAGCAGTTTGTGAGACAGGGAGTGTGAAGGGTGGGGTAGCCTGTGACTACAGTCTTGGAGGTCATCAAGTCAAGCCCATTACCAGCAGGAACTTGAGCACAAAGGGCTGAGCTGAGAGCCCTCACTCGAGCATCACAACTGGCAAAAGGAATAAAAGTTAATGTTTGGACTGATGGAAGATGTGCTTATGGGAATTGTTCATGCCCATGGAGCCATATGGAGGGAAAGAAGATTCCTGACTGCACAAAAGAAGAGCATCAAATATGCCACTGAAATCCTCAGGCTCCCCAGGGAGGTGGAACTCCCATTGCAAGTGGCAATTGTACATTGCTGAGGGCACTCTAAAGGTAACACCCTCCCGGAAGGTGGCAGGAAATTTGCAGATGATGCAGCTGGAATCGCTGCCAAAAGAAATGAACCACTTGTGGCAGCTCTAATACCCACTGCAGTATCAACTAAGCAGCCTGTAAAACACCAACCTTCTGATTATAAATGCATTAATGAAAAGGAAACTTTTAGAAAATGGTTGGGGACAATTAGACAACAGGTCAACTAATAATACCAGAAAGGTTCATGACATAATGTGAAATTGTACATGGTAAGACTTGTAAGAAGAGCAGAATCCCTACAACACCACCTAAAAAATGAATTGCAGGCCCAGGCATGCAGGACATTGTTAAAGAAACATCACAATGTGTGACTTGTTTGAAGAATAATCCAAACCCGATAGGATTTAGGCTAGAACAAGGAGTTATTATTAGTGGAGGAGCTTTTCCTGGAGCCCTGTGGCAGACAGACTTTTCTGAACTCCCAAGAAAGGGGGGGTTTTGATATTTGCTGGTACTTACTGATACTTTCTCTGGGTGGCCAGAAGCATTCCCTAGTAGGACAAATAAAGCTAGAGAAGTGATAGAAGTGTTGTTGAATGAGATCATACCTTGGTTTGGTGCACCTAGAGAAATATCCCCTGACAGAGAATCATATTTCTGTGCAGAAATTGTGCAAGCTCTCAGCAAAGCATTAGGAATCCAAGGGCAGCTTCACACACCCTACAGATCACAAGCTAGTGGTCAAGTAGAAAACCTCAAACATATGATCCAAAACCAGATAGCTAAAATACGTCAAGAAATTAATTTATATTGCTGTCAAGCTTTACCTATTGCCCTTATCAGACTCAGAAGAAAACCTAGGTCTAAAGAAAAAGTTAGCTCATTTCAAATGCTTTGTGGCAGACCTTATGGATTAAATGTTACTCATGATGAAAATTTGGCTCAAGTTGGTCATCAATATGTCTATGAATATTTAATGGCTACAAACAACCAATTGCACCAGATGTTTAATAATGTGTTTGAGAATCAAGCGAAGCAGCCGCATCATAAATTGCATACAATTGATCCTGGTGACTGGGTGTAGGTCAAGAATTTTACAGGTGATCCTCTGCAAGTAAAGTGGGACGGATCCATCCAAGTGCTTCTGACTACCTTTACGTCCGTTTGAGTAAAGGAAAGACCTAGCTGGATTCACTGCATCCCAGTGAAGAAATCACCAATTAAACCCTGGACAACCAAACCTGTTGGGGACCATGGACTAAAATTGAAATTCACTCATAAACCATTAAATTCATATTGCATTTCACTGTCTTTTTCATTGCTTATACTGTCACTGGCCTTCGATGTTATCAGCCATGTAACACTAATAGGAACCACAGCTAATTATACAGGACTCGGGGATTGCTGGCTTTGTGGAGAAGTGCAACAATGGAACCTTCCCTTAACAGGGGTACCATCGAGCAATTGGTCAGATTTGAAGCCCTGTAGCTTACACAGCACTAGTGCTCAGTGTAGACAGGTAGGATCTTCCTCGGCAAAGCCCCTTTTCCAATTACTGCCTATCAACGAGTCAGTCACATACACAGGGCTGAACCACTCTGGAGCAAATCTCGGCAACTTTTCCAGTAACACAACTGAGTGGGTCAATGTCACTCAGCCAATGTGAGAAAACTGTCTTCTTGACAGACATAGTGGAAACGAGTCCGTGAGAATTAACACCAGCTGCAACCTTCCTGGTGCATCTTGGTGGCTTTTGGGAAGGGAATAGCATTAAAACATTGACCAGGTAACTGGACTGGCCAACGTACCATGGGATACCTTCTCCCTCAGTTACAAGTTAGAAATCAAACTAATGAAATGACAGGTAGAATTCAAGGACTGTGGAAGACTCACAAAAACAACACCCAATAACCCACAGGTGTGATACAGCACCAGCTTTCACAGTTTTGTTAGGGCATTGCTCCCAAATTCAGGAATTGCACAACTGGAAAAGGCCATTTCAAGCATCTCAGCCAAAATAGAATTGATTGCTAATTCAACAGCAGATGCCTTAAGAAGACTACAAACTGAAATAAATTCACTAAAAGAAGTAGTCTTTCAAAAGCACATGGTGTTAGATATGGCAACAGCCAAATGGGAGGAGTTTGCATTCTAATTTATAGCAGGTGTTGCACTTATATAGATCAGTCAGGGCAAATAGCAGAGGATATCCATAACATTTGGCAACATGCAAAAGTACTCCGTGAAGTGACCAAAGACATCTTGCATCTTGGAGTAAATACTTGCGGGAAACTCTAACATATTGGCTACCTAATCTGAACTGGCTAACACAACTTTTTGTAGGAATTTTAGGAACTGGAATACCAATCCTAGGAACCTGCACCAAGAGCCATTGTTTGTATGGTGTTGTAAACAAACTGCCACCATGTATCACAAGTGGGAGCAAAATAAAATGAGATGCAGGATTGAAACGGGTAAGTATTTTGAGACCACAACAAGACTGGAGTTGCAAAAGAAATTGCAAAAGCTATAAAAAAGGGGTGGCTTGATGCCTAGGCAATGAGATAATCTTGACTTCCACAAAAAGCTGTAGCTGTGCAGGAAGGAGTAGTTACATTAGAAAAGGGTATGTGAATGAAGCACTTTTTAAAAATCAGCAAATTGAGCAGAACAAGCTAACTGCAAAAGCTAACCACTGGCTATTTGAGCAGACAATCCTATAGAGCATGCCCAGGAAGCAGGGCTGCAAAGTTCAAGCCCGAGGAAGACTTATGAGCTTCCTCCAAGCCAGAAGCAATTGCATATTTCCAAGAGCTGGAACACAGCAGGCAGGTAAGATGTGAACAGTGTGTGCGTAAAGGCCTTTTAATTCACAGCTCTCAAAGAGAGCTCTGGGGCTCGCAGCTGGACAGAGATGCTCCTGCTCACACCTCTGTTCAAAGTGGGGGTAACACACCCTGCTGCAGGTGCTTGGGTTGGTCTCTGCAGGTCCAGGCAGATGCCAAACCTGCTCTTCACAGCCTTCTCCCTTCCCCTGCCCCTGTGCCAAGGGCAGCGGGCCTCAAGGACTGAAAGGACCACAGGGAGCCAAAGGGGGACACTTGCACCTACCGCAGTGGGAGCTCCTTGGGAAGCACTTTCCTTAAGAAGCAAGCCCCTTTCCTCCAAAGGTGTTTCCCCAAATGTGTAGCTTTCCTCAAGAACACCAACACACTATTAAGAAATGCTGGCAAGGCTGAATTAGTGCTGGTCTTTTTAGAGAATGACAGAATCACTGGGTTAGAAGAGACCTTCAAATCATTGTGTCCAATCCATGCCCTAACACTTCAACTAAACCATGGCACTGAGTGCCACATCCACTCTTTTTTTATGTGCACCCAGGGACGGAGACTCCACCACCTCCCTGGGCAGACAATTCCAGTACTTGATCACTTTTTCCTAATATCCAACCTGTATTTCCCTTGGCGCAGCTTAAGACTGTCCTCTCGTTCTGTCAGTGCTGCTTGGAGAAAGAGACCAACTCCACCTGACTACAGCCACCTTTCAGGGAGCTGTAGAGAGAGATAAGGTCACCCCTGAGTCTCCTTTTCTCCAGGCTAAACAACCCCAGCTCCCTCAGTCATTCCTCATAGGCTTTGTGTTCCAATCCCCTCCCCAGCCTTGTTGCTCTCCTCTGGACATGCTCAAGTGTCTCAAGGTCCTTCCTAAACGGAGGGGCCCAGAACTGGACACAGCACTCAAGGTGTGGCCTCACCAGTGCTGAGTACAGGGGAAGAATAACCCTCCTGCTCCTGCTGGCCACACACTTCCTGATCCAGGCCTGCGGCCATTGGCCTTCTTGGCCACCAGGGCACACTGCTGGCTGATGTTCAGTCGGCTGTTGTCCAGCACCCTCAGGTCCCCTCCTGCCTGGGCACTGTCCAGCCACACCATCCCCAGCCTATAATGTTGCAGGGGTTATGGAGGCCAAAATGCAGGACTCAGCACTTGGATTTATTAAACTTCATTTTATTGGACTCTGCCCGTCCATCCAACCATTCCAGGTCTCTCTGCAGAGCCCTCCTACCTTCCAGCAGATCAACATATGCTCCCAGCTTAGTGTTTTCTGTAACTTTACTAATGAATGACTTAATACCCTCATCCATGTCTGTGATAGGTTGACTTAGGAAGAAGAAACTCAGAAGAGATTCTTCCTAAGGGAATTTCCTCTGTGGGGGTTGGGATACCTGCAACAGCCAATTAGAGAAAGTTAGTTTGCTCCGTGAACACACATTTTGAGGAAGGTAATCCAGAACTGACCCTCTTTGTCTTCCGGCGGCTGAGCAGGTAACATCAACCCGGGCTTCCCCCTCCCCCATGTGGGGGGGGGAGGCTCGGGAGGCCGCTTGGGCCCCATTTGCCAACGAGGGGGACCCGATGGCCGGGGGGAGAAAAAGTTGTGTGATAAGACCTTCACGGCTTCCTCCTCCACGGGCCTGCGGCTCTGGCGTGGGGGGAGGCCGACTCTTGCTGCTGCCGGAGGGGCCGGGCCTGCCCGGGTGGCCATGAGCAGTGTGGGGGCTGCAGCCCAGCCCCAGAAAGGCTGATTAACACCTCAGCTGCCTCCCAGCTCAGCCTGAGCCTGGCCCAACTCTTGTAGTTGTGTTAAACTTTAACTCTTTAGTGCTCAGATAAGATTTGCAAAGCCTCCAGCCTTTCCTTTGAATATGAAAGGGAATAAGAAGATTTCTGAAGTCAGTGATGTAAGAGCTAAGTTTTTAAGATGGAAGGAGAATGAGAAGATGCTGAAATGGCTGAAAATCTTTTTGTGAAATTGTAGGAATGAACTGATGTACTGAATATTCCTATAAACCATGGAAAGAGACATGGGGGGATGGAAATGTTCCATTTAATAGATGATTTGACTAAAGAGCACCTGTGTTAAGAATTTCTGTCCTGAGAAAAGAAGGGGATTTTGGTTTTCTGAAGATGAAGCCTTAGCAGAGAAAAAGGAGACAGAGAGAATCTTTGTGGTTGAACATTTCATTCTTAAAAGTAATACCCCATGGAGCAGACATGGCCCACATCTACAACTTTGGGACGGCTGTAGAGTTGGGAGGAGCGTCACGGTTGCAGGTTCCCGGGCGGATGCAAACCGTGAAAAATAAAACCACAAGAGAACTGTCTTTTTAATTCTTGTGGGAAAAATCCCTACAACTTCAACAAGAAGAAGCTTCTCTCTCCAGGAGTGAACTGAGAAAGACTAAATTAGGCACTGACCGAAGTATTTGTTATATGTTTGTTTTGTTGTTATGAACATTGGGAGAGGGAGGGAAGGAGTGATCTAAAAAAATCTTATTCTGAAATTTATTTTTTTTTCTCTCTTTTTGTTTGTGTAGTTAATAAATTTTCTTTTATACTCTCTCAAGTTTTAGGCCTGCCTTGCTCTTTTGCTCCTGGTTCTGTCTCACAACAAGAAAAATAAGTTTATTCAAATTGGCAACTCAAACTCAAAACATTAATTTGGTGCGTTAGCCGGGAAAGTCAAAATTAAACCAAGACAATGTCGTCAATAAAATATTGAACAGGACTGGCCCCAGCACAGAGCCCTGAGGGACACCACTGGTGACTGATCCCCAGCTGGATGCAGCACCGTTCACCACTACTCTCTGGGCCCAGCCATCCAGCCAGTTCTTAACCCAGCAAAGAGTGCTCCTGTCCAAGCCGTGGGCTGCAGCTTTTCCAGGGAATGCTGTGTTGAGACAGTGTCAAAGGCCTTGCTGGAGTCCAAATACACAACATCCACAGCCCTTCCTGCACCCACCAGGTGGGTCACTCGGTCATAAAAGGAGATCAGGTTGCTCAAACACGACCTACCCCTCCTAAACCCATGCTGGCTGGGTCTGATACCCTGACCATCCTGTAAGTGCTGCATGATAACACTCAGTAGAAACTGTTTCATTATCTTACCTGGTACTGAGGTCAGGCTAACTGGCCTATAATAACTGGCCAGGATCCTCCTTCCCACCCGTTTTGTGAGTGAGTGTCACATTGGCCAGCTTCCAGTCATTTGGAACCTCACCAGTGAGCCAGGACTGCTGGTAAATGATGCAGAGGGGCTTTGCCAGCTTATCTGCCAGCTCCCTCATCAGCCTGGCGTGGATCCCATCTGGTCCCATAGATTTATGAACATCTAAGCTGCTCAGCAGTTCTCTGACTGCCTCCTCCTGGATAACAGGGGGACCATTCTGCTCCCTGATAGCATCTACAATCCAGGAGGACACTTGTCCAGAGGACAAGCCACCTTCCCACTAAAGACTGAGGCAAAGAAGGTGTTAATGACTTCTGCCTTCTCCTCATCTGCAGTTAATAAATTCCCTCTCTCATCCAATAGAGAACAAAGGCTGGACTTACCCTTCCTTTTACCATTAATATATTTGTAAAAACATTTTTATTCTCTTTTACAGAAGTTGCCATTTGTAGTTCAAACACAGCTTTGGCCTCCCTAACTTTTTTCCTACATGCTCTAGTAGCCCCCTTAAATACTTCTTGAGAGACCTGACCCTCCTTCCCAAGACGATACATCCTCTTTTTATTTCGAAGTTCCTTCAAAACCTCCTTGCACATCCAGGCTTGACATTTGCCTCGTTGACTCACCTTTCAGCACACAGAGACAGTCTGCTCCTGTGCCCTCAAGATCTCTGTTTGGAAGCACGCCCGCCTTTCCTGAACTCCTTTATTTTTAAGGGCTGTTTCCCAAGGAACTCTCTGAATAAGTCTCCTAAGTATGCCAAAGTCTGCCCTCCAGAAGTCTCATGTAAAAGTCTTATTGATGTTCCTCCTGATTTCACCAAATATCAAGAACTCTGTAACTTCATGATCACTGTGCCCCAAGCGGCCTCCAACCACCCCATCTCCCACCAGCCCATCTCTATTTACAAACTACAGATCTAATATAGTCCCTTCCCTGGTGGGCTGACTCACCAGGATAACAAGAAGTTTTCCTCCACACACTCTAAGAACTTCCTGGACTGCCTCTTTTCTGCTGTATTGAGTTCCCAGCAGATGTCTGGCAGCTTAAAGTCACCTACAAGAACAAGGGCTGATGATGCTGAAACATTCTCCAGCTGCTTATAGAAAAAGTTGTCCACCTCTCCTCCCCGGTTGGGTGGACGAAAGCAGACTCCTAGTAGGATGTCAGCCTTAGTAGCCTTGCCCTGAATTCTTACCCATAGGCACTCGACTTGATCATCATTCATTTCAATACCCATGGTGTCAAAAGCCTCCCTAATATAAAGGGCCACCCCTCCACTTCTCCCTTTCCTGTCTCTTCTGAAGAGCTTGTAGCCATCCAGTGCAGTGCTCCAGCTGCGTGAGTCATCCCACCATGTTTCAGCGATGGCAGCTACATCATAGCTCTGCTCTTGCACCATGGTTTCCAGCTCTTCTTGTTTATTACCCATGCAGCATGCATTGGTGTACATGCACCTCAGCTGGGCTACTGATTTCACCCCTAACTCAGGCTTACTACCCTTGGGCCTGCTTTCAGACAGCCCAGCTGCATCCCCTTCCTCCTTCAAACCTACTTAAAAGCCCTCTCAACAAGGTCTTCAAGTTCATGAGCTAAAAGCCTTTTGACTTTAACTGAGAGATGGATCCCATCTGATTCCAGCAGGGCAGGTACTGTAAAAGTTGTCCCATGATCAAAAAATCCAAAATTTTGCCGATGACACCAACCCTTGACCCACTTGTTAATGATGTGAGTTCTATTCCTTTCACTGTTTATCTCAGCCACCATGGGGACTGAGGAAAAGACTACCTGTGCCCCACTCCTACCAACCACTTGACCCAATGCCCTAAAGTCCCTTTTAATTGCCCTGACACTCCTCTTTTCAGTCTCATCACTGCCAGCCTGGACTATTGACAGTGGGTAATAACCAGAGGGCTGAATCAGCCCACGAAGTCTCTCAGTGATATCCCATACCCAGGCCCCAGGGAGGCAGCAGACCTCCCTGTGGGATGGGTGCAGTCGACATATGGGGCCCTCAGTTCCCCTCAGAAGGGAGTCACCCACTACAACTACCCTTCTTTTCCTTTTCATGTCAGAGGTGGTGATCCCTTTGACAGATGAATCGTAATGGGGAGGCTCACTGCGCAGATAATTTTCTTCTAAATCGTCTAAATTATCTGGCTGACTCTCTAAATCCAGGCCTTCATACTTATTCTGGAGTGGCACCTGGCTAGGTGATGGGGGCCAGGAGGAATTTTTATTATTACCTCCCTGAGCAGGGAACCATTTCCAGTCCCCTTCATCTACCAGGTGCCCTTCTATTGCCTGACAGTGGGAGGTACAGGAGTCCTCTGACTCTTGTTGGACCCCTCTCAAAGATGGAAGGGCTGAACTCCACCAGTCTATCTCCCTTTCACTTTCCCTGATGCTTCTTGTTCTTTCAACTTCCTCCCAAAGCTCGGCCACCAGTGAAAGGAGATCGTTCACCTGTTCACACCACAGGCAGGCTTCCTCCACAACACCCCTTGAAACCACTGATAAGCTCAACCATTCCACACAGGAATGGGTCTGTACAGATACATCCTTTTTTGAGGGTTCCACTTGGTTACGTACACTTGTACCAACTGCAGGTAAAAACAATTACTGCGTGTAAAGACCATTACTAACAGAAACCCTAACACCAGCCAGGCAACAGAAACACAGCAGACAACACACAGCAAATCTCACTAGCAAGAAAACCTGCTCCCTGCCTGCTGGCCCTGCTGTGCACACTGCCGTACCACGCCCCGAGAGATGTGCCATGCTCCTGTCTGCCAGCTCCTGTTCCCTGTGCTCCCCAGAGGACTCTTAGAAGCAGCCACTCAAAGAGGAAGGAAGCCCCAACCCATTCCTGCCTGACTCACAAGTTATCCCTATCCTCTGCACTTCCCCACGTGTCTGCTTTGATGTTGACTGGGGAAATTCCCTTTTTTGTGGCCGTCCATTGCTGTGCTCAGCAGGGACACAGTTGTGGTTGGAGATGAGCTGCCACAGCCAGACACGCAGCAACTGGAGCATAGAATGTCAGGCTGGGCAGATTCTTTATTTCCAGAATTCAAAACTGTCTGAAAAGCACAAGGAAGCATGACAGTATCTGTGTATAATCTATTGGTCCTGGGAAACTCAGCTGCTGATGGTGCTTTTGTGCTACTGCCAATCCCTTCCATGACAAAAACTAATTCCTGGAGAGAGCAATATCATCTGACAGATACCAAGTGTTGCCACCAGTTGCTCCAGGTGCTCCTGCCAACAGCCCCTGTAGGAAGGAGCAGAGCCCCCAGTGCACGTGGGCTTTGGCTCCCTCTGGCACAGAAGCCCCCCGGGACACAGGTCTCTAGGGCAGGAGCCGGGCACCAGTGCTGTGTGAGTTTAGGATGGCCACCAGCTGGGACATGTCCCAAGGAGGCCGAGCAGTTTCTCTGGAAGGCCCTGTGCCCTTCCTGCTGCGGCTGCGTCGGCAGCACTGGGGGCTCCTTCTGCTGCCCTGAGCCCGCAGAGCAGGGCAGCATTTGCTGATGGTTTGAGCCCCTCCTAAATATCCTGTCGGGCTGTCTTATACAATTAGGGTGAGGGATTCCTGCCAAGCTGGGCCACTTTGGGTGGTCTCAGGGTGTCCCCAGGGCAGGTGGCATTGTGTGCAAGGGCCCTTTGTGATACAGTGCAGCATGGTCACTGTGGCATGGAACGGTGTCAAAGGACCCTTTGTGACGTGAGGTGACCTAGGAGCTGGCGGTGACACGGCCACACCACAGTGCTCGGAGCACGCAACGGGACAGGACGCACCAGAGCGGTGCTGCGAGGAACCCCTGTACAGCACACTCGTTCGTGCCTGACCCGGAGCTTTTCCGAGGCATTATTCCTGCAGGTGACCTCGAGGCCAGACCACAGGGCTTGGTGGCCCGTGGCCTTCTTGAGGCATCCCTTTTGCAGGTGACCTTGAGGGCAGACCGTAGGAGTTGGTGCCCCGCAGCTTTTCCAAGGCATCTCCCATCCCTGCAGCAGGTGCCCTCAAGACTGGAAGGAGGGATTTGCTGAACACAGTCGTTGACGAGGAGTCTCCTATCCTTGTGGAAGGAGCCCTCGAGACCAGAGACAGGACCTGCTGTCCTGTACTCTTCCCAGGAGATTTGTCTTGAAGGTGCCTTCCAGGCACAACTGCAGGACTTGCTGACTCGGAGCTTTTCCGAGGCATCTCTCCTGCAAGTATCCATCAATCCAGGCACTGACATGGAGCAGAGACCCCCAAACGTGCCCAAGCTGGTCAGGATGAAGGAGGAAGAAGAAAGCCCTGGAGCTGCCTCAGCACAGGAGACAGAACAGGTGGTACCATTCCAGCCAGTGCAGCAGGGTGAGTGGCAGAGCTCGGCTGTAGAGCTGGTGCCTGCATCCAGCTTTGCCCCATCCCATCCCCTGTGGACACACCATAGATAGGATGGAAGAGGGGCCGGGCAGACACCTCACAGTGGCCGTGCTCCATCCCCTGGGGCATCCCAGGGCTGGCCCTGCCTGGGGAATGCAGGGCTGGGCTGTGTTCTCCAGCCTCTCCAGCAGCCCCTCAGCTCTGGCTGCGCTCGCTCTTTGCCAGGTGCAGCCATGGACCCAAAACAAGAGCAGGAACCCACTGGTGGCCTCTTCCGCAGGACAGCACAGGTACCTGCAGCCATTCCCAGCTGGGCTGGGCCTGCTGTCACTGCTCAGCCAAGCGCCACGCTTGGAGCATTCCATGGAACAGCCCTGGCTTCTTGCCCTTCTCCTACAGCTGGTTTACAAATTCATCAAGAGAATTCATGAGGATGAGACCATGGGTACTGCGTTCAGACCATACCCACTCATCTTCAAAACCAAGACCAGTGCTGCCCTGCTGGATATGCTTGTAGAAGAGGGTTTTTCCAATCCAAAGCAAGTAAGCAGCCTGTGGCCAGGGCTTGATCCTCCCAGGAATTGTTTGGCCTCCCAAGCCACTGGGGCCTCCTGGTCCCCATAAATGTTTCAGGCCATCGCAGTGTGGTGGGAAGGGAAACACTTCTCTGGGGAAGCTGGGGACATTACTCCATCTGGCAGCTTTCCAATTCCCCTGTGCCTCCTTCAGGTGCCTGGCATAGTGAAGTACATCCACCAGTGGCTCATGTCAAATCAGTTTGCTGAGCACAGGCTGCACAGGACCCTGCTGGATCTCACTGAGGCACAGCCCGCTGATGTGGTGATGACTCTCCTGTGTGTGGCCCCATCGTGTGACAGGTATGGACCCACCAGCCCATCACCCTGTACAGCCTGTTCCAGGTGTCTGAGCAACAGAGAGTTCCAGGGCCCTCTGGCTGCTCCCTTTCCCAGCCCTGGCATGTCAGCTCCTGAGCCTGCTGCTATGCTCCCTACCTCCTCCTCAGGGGCCTGTCCCCACAGGGCTGGGCTGCCTGAGTACTGTTGGTGATGGGCAGTGGGCAGAGGCAGAGGTAGCAGCCAGCTCAGCACTCCGCTCCTGCCCAGGCCATGGTTCTGTGTCTGAGACTGCCCTGAGACAGAGCTCTGACCCCACAGAGCTGCCATGACCCTGTGGAAGACGATCTTGTGCTCGCCCAGGACTGCGGAGCTGGCACAGCTAAGAGTCCTTGATGTGCTAGGGAACTGGCCAGAGCACAGCACATGCACCTCGGATGGGGACAGAACGGGTGTCTTTGCCCTGGCTGTGAGTTTCTGGAACTGGCCTTTGCTCACCCCAAGGTCGCCTCTCCAGCAGCTCTCCACCCTCCTTCCCCCACTGCATCTCCCTGCCTCAGGCACTGTGCTGAATCCTGGCCTAGGGGCAGCTTCAGGTGCACCAGGCCCGGTGCTCCTCCTGCATCTCCCCTGGCCTCTCTCTGCCACGCTCAGGCCCTGCCACACTGACACCTCGGCACTGAGCGCTGTCTCAGGGTGCTTTGTCCTTTGCAGGCAACTCTGGTGATGTGGAAGATCCTCCAGGTGCCCTGTGTCCCACATGCAGTGACAATGCATTTCCCCCGCCTATTTGTCCATCTGCTCTTCCAAGTGTTCTTCAGCACTCTGGATATACCAGAGGAGGTCGATAACTTCTGGAAGGGATGCCAGGAAGAGCACGGCCTTGCCGCCAGCCCCAACAGGTTCTCCATGCCTGTCCTTCTGTCCCTGACACGTCCCCAGAGAAGAAGACAGTGCTCCCAGCGTGACCTGAGCTTTGCTCTGCACACAGATTTGCAGTGCAGACCCTGAAGTCCCTGCTCTGCCAAATGCAGTATGAGAGTGTGGTGACTGCCATGGAGCACAACCATGGCTGGGACATGCTGCTGGGTGCTGACACCCACCTTTATGCTGTAGGTCTGCTGGCCAGGTGAGATTCCCTTCTCCTCTCTTCCCTCGGCATTTGTGCTCTGTGCTCCACTCAGTCCCCGTGGACGTGGGCCAGAGGCCTTGTCACTGAGGGATAGCCAAGCAGACTGGAAAAGGCTGAGAGAGGAGAGTGCCCACAAGGAGCCTCCTCCCAAATGGCCCAGGCCCCTTTTCAGGATAGTGGTGAAAGACCAGACCTCTGTGAGTCAGTCCTGGGAGATGTTTGTCCCCCTGGCTCACAGTCTTGCCTACTTTTACTCCTGCCAGGGAGATGTCCCATGTCTCCCAACTCTTGTGTTTCCGGATCTTTCGCTACCTACTCCGGCTTCTCAGCACACAGGAGCCACGCTGGGATCTGCCTGCCCTGGCATTCCTTGTGGAGGTGAGCCTGATGGCCAGAGCTGCCTGGCTGAGCTGCCTCCCAGCTCTCTGTCCTCTCATCACCACAGCTGCCTGGGATGGTGCCCATTTCCCGTGCTGCTGTCTGGGCCCAGCCTTGTGTGGTTCTGGGTTCCTGCCAGCCAGGTCTTTTGTCACTGCCCTGTACTTTTCAGATCCTGGAGTGCCTGGACTTGAATGAACGCAGTGGTAACAGAGTCCTGCAAATCTTGCCACGGCACCTGAGGAGCGAGTGCAGGGACAGGCGACGCCTGGCGCTCAGGGCTCTTCTGGAGCTCACTGAAGATCCCTCGCTGGTGAGAAGGGGGCAGCGACTGAAGCTGAACTGGGCAATGCAGCCCCTTGGACATGGCTGAGCTTCGGGTGCTGGGGCAGCTGGTCCCAGCTCTCCTGCTTCCCAGTTCAACTGCCCGAGTGCTTTGGCACAGGCCTTTGGCCTCCAGGGCAGCAGGGAGGCATTTAACAGACTTATGTTCCGCACAGACTAAAAAAATGTGCTGCCTGATTGAAAGTCTTGTGGAGCTCCTGCGGGACAGAGATGGAGAGATAGTTACATTGACAGTTATGATACTCAGCTTTATCGTGTTGGAGAAGGACATGCTGATACCCAGCCCCATCGCCCTGCAGCTGGCTGAGTCCCTCCTGCCACTCTTTGACCATGTAAGGCTCTGCGCCCACAGCCACAGCCACTGGGAGTGGCTCGGACACTTTGTGCCCTGTGAATTTGCAGACTAGCAGCCAGCTCAGCCCCGTGCAGCCAATGCTGAGGGTTTTTTTTCTTCCCTTTATACAGGATAATAGCCAGGTGCGGCTGGTGTCCATATTGCTCTTCCGAACATTGGTGACTTTTCTAATGGAAAAAGAAAAAAAGGCCCTGAAGATACACGTGCAGCAGAGCCTGCTCCCACTGTTCTTCCACTGCCATGATAAGAATCGACATGTGGCAGAGGTGAGGACTTGTGGGCTGCTGGTGTCCCCCTGGGAGGGGGCTCGGCTGCCTCCCCATCTGGTGCCTGGCAGGCTGCAGCCTCCTCCCAGCCTTGGCACAGGGACATGAGTCCTGTGCTCTGGGCTGTGGGGCCATCTCTGCATCTCTGCTGCTCTCCAGGCCTCTCGGAAAACACTGTTTTGTGTGACCAAGCTCCTGAAGAGAAGCGACCTTGAAAAACTGGTGAAGAAGAAGAAGCTGTGGATGTTTGCAGAGTGCCTGGTAAGGAGGGCCTGGAGGCGCCAGGCTCAGCTTGGAGAAGCCCCCTGAGCGCGGTGCTCACTGTGTGCGCTTGGCAGCTGTGTCCCTGCCCAGTGCTGCACGCAGGAGCCACAAGGGCTCTTCTCCAGGCTCCTGTGGCCCCGAGCCGGGCGCCGACGGAGCCCCGGCCCAGCGGCTGCTGGCCGCGCCTCTGGGCTGTGCGGGCAGGGGAGGCCGGGGCGGGCCAAAGCGGGGAGCGCCTGGCAAAAGGACACAAAGCCCGGCCCGACCCTTCCCTCCCGCCGCTCTCTCCAGCTGGCAGACGACAGGAGCCGAGCGGCCGAGCACCTGCGCCAGGCCCTGCCGTACGTGCAGAGCCCACAGGAGCCCCTGCGAGAGGCGGCCATCAGGTTCATGGGTGAGCCCCGGCGCCCTCCCCGCCCCGCCCCGCCGCAGCTCGGCCTCAGCCCTGCCTGCTGCCCCGGCAGCGGCATCCGGGCCCGGCGCAGTGGAGCCCCGGCTACCCTCGGGGCTGCTGCCGCTATCTCGCAGTCGTGCCCTTGGGAGTCAGGATGCGGCAAGGGCCCGGGCTGAGCCCTGCCGGGCCACGAGGGCGTGTGGCCACAGGGCTGGCAGCGCCGCTGGCAGGGAGCTGTGCCGCTGGGCAGAGCCGTGACAGGCTCTCTCATTCCCAGGGCTCGCCGGACGGAGTTTGAGGAGGCAGCAGGAAGATCTGCAGCTCATCTGCAGAGGTGAGTGAGGGCAGCAGGCTGTCAGCGGGGGCTGGCAGGAGTAGCTGCTAGCCCTGGCCTGGCTGCGGAGGGCTCTGCTCCCTGTACGGACGGGGGTCGGCGTGGGCAGAGCACACCGAGATTTCAGGGGCACGTGGGGGATTCGTGGCCAGCAGCTTCGGGCTGATCTCATTGGCCACTGCTCCCTCCTGGTCATGGCTAGGGCGGTCTGGGATGGCCCTGGCATGGGGGTCTCTTCGTGTCCCCACAGATCTGGAATCTGACCCTGGCTCTCTTCTTCCAGCTCTGGAGGACATGGCAGATGACAGCAGCGCTGCCGTCAGCAGCCTGGCAATTCAAACATTATACATCCTCAAGGCACTACGGAGAACTCAATATTTCATTTTCGAGAATCTGCAAGATCAGTTCCGCAGGGCATGGAGGACACGGCCTCGTCTGTCAGATCTCGGCTGGCTGTGCTGCTGGAGTTCTTCAGAGAGTTGATCTGGGAGGCTCTGTCTGCCGATGCCACCTGAGCCAGGTGGATTTTCTTTATCTTCAAGACTGTTCTTTTATTCTTTTAGTTTTACTTTGGTATAGAAATATAGGATGTGTTATAATACACAGACTCCCAGGAGCTTTCTTTTTCTGATCAGGGTCTGCGTCGGGGGACATTGTGGCATCGGGGAAGAGGGGGAAAGGGTTCCGCTCAGCAAGCTGCCCAGACATGCAGTGTTACAGGGAAAATGTCCAGAAGCCCCTTGGCCTTTAGTGGTTATGCTGAAGCCTTTGTGCTGGTGACAGAGCGGGTGGGCAGGGGCCGGAGCTGCAGGGATCCCTTCGAGACCGGTGCCTGGAGATGGCCACGACTCCTGTCCCAGCCAGGAACCACCATCGGTGTCCTCCTGCCCGGGTGTTGCTGGCTGGATTGCTGAGGGCTCTGAGGTGCCTCTTGATCCAGCTCCATAAGCAGCCCCCGGGCAGATGCCTTTTTCCTGACACCTGGCTGCTCTGGTGCTTCCCCAAAGCCTCTTCCAGCCCTGCAGCTAAATCCCTCGAGGCTGGGACACCCCTCAGCAGGACAGTGGGGACATCCCCAAGGTGCCCAGGTTGGGCTGGCTGGGGACAAGGACCACAAGGCTCCTCTGCTGGGGCACATGACAAGGTAGTGGGCAGTCAGATGAACTGGGATTTTACCCCCAAAATATTCCCCATTCCTACCTAGATGAGCCAAGAACTGGAAACTGGGAATGAGCAAAATTCCTCATATGTGGTGGTGGATTCAGCTGGAGGATTTGAAACTTGGTAGGAAAACAGCTGGAATTGGAGCAAGTTTATCTGAGAGGCGTGAGAATGCCAGGATATGCCAGCATCAGAGCACTCGGGATTCCAAGGAAGAAACCATAAAACCCTCTTTTCCAGGAGATACCAACCGTCTGCATCATTCCTGGGATTTTTCCCGAGAGGAATTGCAGAAATTCCAATATAGCAGGGCACCAGGGCCTGAAAGGGCCCAAAGTTTTGGTTTTATTTGGGAATTTTTTGGAGTTTAAAATTTATTTTTTTTTTCCATGAAAATCCCACTTTTCCTTTCTGATGAGACTGGAAGTTGTCTCCTTTTAGTGTAGTGCTGCTTTTGCCCATCCTGCTTCTGCAATATTTTTAGAAACTTCTATAAAATGGTGAAAATACTGATGGATTGTGGCCTTTTTTCATTCTTGTTACTTGTGATGCAATTGCAGTGAAAAGAAGAGAAAAAACGATAAGAAATGCCAAAAAAAGATTAAAAATGAGAATTTTACCATGTATCAGGGTCTGGCTTTTTGTTATAAAGCTTTGTTTGTCTAGTGCTCTTTATGATAAAATAAAATTGTAGGAGATTCTGAGTATGTTAAAAAAACAAACAAACAACTGAAATTTGAAAAAAACAATTGAGAAGGTTCTAAATATTTCTTCTTTGTAGATTTTTTGGGGAGTAAATGTTTAGTGCTTTATTTGGTTTTGGTGGGAATTTGGAAGTGAAACAGGAGGATTCAAAATTCCCAACAGCAGAAATGCTGTAATTCCATGGGAATTTGTGTGGGGAAATGGAATAGTCTAATTTCTTGACAACTGGAACATAGTTATTCCATGGGAATTTGCTGTGATTTTGCGACTGCATCTGGCACATTCTAAATTCCTAACACCCGGAATGCCATTATTCCAAGTGAATTTTGGTGGGGAACTGGAGTATTCGAATTTTGTGTCACCAGGAATGCTGTTATTCCATGGGAATTTGATATGAATTTGAGGGGGCATATGGGGGACCGTAAATTCTTCAAACCCGGAATGCCATAATTCCATGGGAAATTGAGAGGAGAAATGGAGGATTCTCAGTTCCTGACACTTGGAATTCTGTAATTCCATGGGAATTAGTGAGGGGAATTGGAAGGTTCAAAATTCCCAACACCGAGAATGCCATTATTTCACAGCAAATTGGTGAGGAACTGGAGTCTTCAAAATTCCTCACACCTGGAATGCTGCTACTGCATAGAAATTTGGTGCCTTCTCCTTGTCTGTTGTCACTAGTCCTGTCTGGCTTATGGGGGTGGGGGGGAATAGGGGAGGTGTGATAGGTTTCTTTTCATCTTCCTTTTCCCACTGAAATACCCGTAGGTGCCTTTATTATTCTTATTTTTGGCATGCTTTTCCAAATTCAGCTTCAACTCAGCCTTAGCTATACTGATCCCATCGTTACACACTCATGTGTTAACACTCTATTTTTCCCATGATTTGTCTCGCTGTGTATTGTCTGCATATTACCTACTTGCATCACATCTATTAATTTTCAATAATCTTCTGGCTTTAACTTGATTTCCAAAAAAACTTTTTGAACCTTTTCACCTCAGAAATTCACCTGGGAAATCCAAAATCCCCAAAATTCACGCCAAAATCCCCCCTGGGATGCAAAAATCCCTATATCCAAGTGTTTCCCCCAGATGAAAGCTGCCAGGACAGACAGGTCTGGCTGCCCATGGCAACTTGGGGGCTGCCTCTCTCCTGCTTTTGGAACACAGGGGCTCAGTGCTTTCCTTCCAATGGAAAAGAACCCTCCTTAGTCTCAAGGTGTCCGTGGCCCAAATCGAGACGCAGCCACCAAAATACTGGAGATCCAAGAACTTCTCTGTGACAAAAGCTGCCACGACAAACACATCTGGCTGGCACGGCCTCCCAGGAGCCCCCTGTCTACTATTCTGCCTTTCAAACACTCGGGCTCTGTGCTTTCCTTCCTATGGAAAAAAGTCTCTCTTCTCAATGCAGAAATGGCCAAGATTAGGATTCTAGCTCTGAAATTGCCTATATCCAAGGGTTGCTTTCAGACAAAAGCTACCAGACGAGAGAGGTCTGCCTGGCCTTGGCTTCTGAGAGACACCTTTCATCTGCCCCTGTAACGACACTCATCCATGCTTTCCTTCCTATGGAAAACAACCAACCTTCTCGTCTAGATGTCCATGTCTGGAATTGCTATTCTGCCTCTAAAATGACATCTATCCGAGGATTACTCCCAGAGAAAATTTGCCAGCACTGTCTAATCTGACTGTCGTTGGCCTCTGGTGACTGCCCCTCATCTGCCCCTGCGACACTGGGGCTCAGTTGTTTCCTTCCTATGGAGACCATTGTGACACTGTGGGGACTCTGTGGCCCCAAGGACATCACTGTGGCCCTGCTGGGCTGCATCACGCCAAGGGCCCTGTGTGAAGTAGCAGGGCTTTGTAGAAGCAAGAGGCCACCGTTGCATTCCAGGGCCTCGTGCAGACCAAGGGCCCTTGTGATCCTGCACGGCACCGTGGATCCATGGAGACCATTGTAGCATTGCAAGGCCCCATGGAATCATGGAAACCATTGTGGGGCTCCTGAGAACCAAAGGGCCATTGTGACCCTGCAGGGTCTCATGGAAGCAAGGGGCCATTGTGAGCCTGCAGAAGCAAAGACAACATTGAGACACCGTGGGGCCCCATGGAACCAAGGGGACATGGAACAGATCTCGCTGACTTGGCCTCCCGGGGGCCACCTGGCAAGACTGGCTGATCCTGGAATGTTGAGGACTGCCTCTCATCAGCTCCTGGAGCACTAAGGCTCTGTGCTTTCCTTCCTATGGAAAAGTACCATCCCCTTTTGCAGGTTCCCACGGCTGAAACTGATATTCCCCCTGAAAAAACACTACATACAAGGCTTGCTACCAGCCAAAATCTGCTAGGAGTAACAGCTCTGGGTGGCCACCGTTTCCTGAGGGCTGCCGCTCATGTACCACTCTAAGGGTCGGTGTGAAGTTTCCCTCATTTTTGCCTCATGACCCTCTCAAGAAGACCTCAAGGACCCCCGCCCAGGTTGACTCTGGACAATGATTTTCTGGCCTGCTTGAGGTGGGTGCTTGCCAAGGGACTCTTTGCAGGTGTGTTGTGCTCACTGGACTCTGCTGTCATGGTACCAGCTGAAGCCTGCATGTACTGCACGACCGCACCTGTCTCTTGGAGCACCACACAATGCTCCATAAATCTCCCCACCTCTTGGCCACAAGCCACTCGCTTTGGAAAAGGACTATAAAAGAGCGATCCTCTGGAGAAGACCCTGAGTACTCCCCACGGATGACCACCCTTCCATTGGCTGGCCCACCATGACGTTGGTCACGTCTGTTGGTAGCTATTTCCCCCTTCCCCTCTTTTTCTCTCTCTCTATACTCCGTTTCCTATATCTCTCCCCTCTATCGCAACTGAATTGTTTGGCATTCAATAAAAATGCATTGCTGTTGTTGAATAAACTGATTTGTCCCCCGCTATTTGCCTGCTATTACCTCTGAGATCAAACAATCCCTGGCCTGTGTTGGCAGATGGTGACACCCTCCCCCGCCCAAATCCCCCATCCCCCTGCTTCTCCCAGTTGATTGCTGATCGTGCTGTGACATGGAATGGAACATCCCTTGGGCCAGTCCAGCCCAGCTGTCCCATCCCTGTTCCCTCAGGAACACTTGCCCACCCCAAGCCCATGGGTTGGAGGGGCTTGCAGACACGCCTTGTGGGGGGAGCATTGTGACAAGGACAGGAGAACAGAACAACATTTACACTTATCAAGGGCAGAGAACAGAAGAGCACAGCCTTGGAGAAACGCACAAAGGATGTAGCTGAGGCAAACAGAGCGTGCACAAAATGCAAGGAGAATGTCAGCTCAGCTCTGCAAGGCTGACAAAAGCAGAAGTTATACACAACAATAATATTGCCCTTCCTCAAAAGCGGGGATCAAAGAGCAGTCACCTAAAAAGGACAGTGCATGTTGAAGACAGACTCCAAAGAACCATAGAAGGACTTGTGAGAAGGGGTGCAATTATGGCAAATAAATTCCAGGAGGGGTTAACTAATGAATACATCATCAGCGTGAGTATTAAAAGCTCCGTTTGCCTGGTGGCCAGTGCACTCGAGTAGATGAAGGATTGCCCAAGTGGCCACCATGGTGTAATAAAGAATACCTGCTCTCAGATCCTCAAAACTGTGTTCAAAAGTTGCTATCCAGCAGATTTCAGTATCAGTGGTGTCCCTGACTCCATTATGCCCCTTGCACACTTTCACGAGGGCCCCTTGGTTCCACGAGGCCCTGCTGAATAACAATGGAGGCTTGGTTCCATTCGGGTCTGTACTGTCAAAATGGCCTCCTTGGTTCTGCACTGCCACAATGCTCTCCTTGGTGCCACGAGGCCTTGGTGTGTCACAACAGCCTCTCGGTTCCATGAACTGCCATAGTGTCAGCACGGTCTCTTGGATCTGCAGTATCACGATGGACAGTTGGTTACAAGCAGCCCCGCTGTGTCACAACGACTATTTGGTTCAGGAGGCCCCCACAGTGGCACCATGGCCCCTCGCTTCCACGAGGCCTCGCTGTAGAACAATGGCCTCTCAGTTCCAGGAGGTTTTGTACTGTCAACAGTGCTCTCCTTGGTTCTGCAGTGGCTGCTTGCTTCCATAAGGTTCCTCAGTGTCACAGTGGTCTCCTTGGCTCCATGAGGCTCTGCAATGTCCCAATAGCCCATGGTTTCCATGAGCTTCTGTCCCATCAACCATGTCCTTTGCTCCAGTGAGGCCCCGCAATGGCACACTGGACCCTTGGCTCCATGAGGTTCCATAGTGTGACATGGTTGCCTTGATTCCAAGAGGTTCTGCTGGGTCACACTGGACCCTTGGCTCCGTGAGGTTCCGTGGTATCGCCATGGTTTCCCTGGATCCGCAGTAGCACTATGGACCATAGGTTTCATGCAGCTTTGCTGTGCTACAGTGGCTCCTTGGTTCCATCAAGTGCCACTGTGTAACAAGGGAATCTTGGTCCCATGAGGTTCTGGACTGTCACAATGCTGTCCTTGGTTCTGGACTCTAACAACGGACCCTTGATTCCACTAGATTCCATTACGTCACAATGCTCTCCTTGGTTCCACAAGGTCCTCCTTGTTTCCACAAGGCCTTGCTTTGTCACAATGGACCCTTGGTTCCATGAGCTTCCGTAGTGTAACCATGGTCTCCTGGGATCTGCATTGTTACAATGGACAACTGGTTGCATGGGAGCCTGCTGTGTCACAAGAGAGCCTTAGTTCCATGACGTTCTGGACTGTCACAGTGGTCTCCCTGCTTCAACGAGGCCCTGGAGTGTCACAAGGGCTGCTTGGTTCTGTGAGCTTCCACAACGTCCCAATGGTCTCCTTGTTTCTGCAGTGTCATAGTGGACTCTTGGTTCCATTAGGTTCTCTAAATGTCACAGGTCTCCCTGGTTCCATGTGGCCCTGCTGTGTCACCACAGCCCCTTGGTTCCAGGAGTTTCTGGGCTGTCAGCAGTGGTTCCTTTTCTTCCAATCAGGCACCGCTGTGTCACACTGCACCCTGGCTTCCATGAAGTTCTTCAGTGTCACAGTGGCCCCTTGGATCCATGCGGTCCCATAGTGTCACCATGGTCTCCTTGGATCTGCATTGTCATAAGGGACCATTGGTTCCATGTGGCCCGGCTGTGTCACAGTGATGTGGATTCCGTAATTGCCTTCAGCGTCACAATGGAGCCTTGTTTCTGTGAGGCTCTCAACTGTCACAATTGTCTCCTTGGTTCCATCAGCCCCCGCTGTGTCACAAGGGTCCCCTTGGTTCCATGAGCACACCAAAGCTTTGCATAAACATTGAGCAGCACCTGCTTAACACACCTGGGAACATCTGTCTGCATTCAAAAGACAGGTCACAGCTGAGAAAGGCACCAGCAGCTTCCATCTGCAACACAGATGCAGGGAAAGGACAAGGACAGAGAATTCAGCTGGAAGACTCCGAGAATTCTGCATCCAGACATCATTTCTGGTCCCACTGTCCCTAGTAGAAAGGTGTCATCATTCCAGGCAGCCTGTACTCAGCATGTGCTTCTACAGTGGGGATTTGTCGTTTAGGAAACCTGCTCAGGCTTTTCCCTTCTTTCCTCACAAACAGGAATACTTGTCCTGGGCCTGGATGCAGGCAGAGCCCTGAGGAGAGCACGTGCGACATGGTGCAGTGGGCAGGGACAGCCAGCTGCAGAGTTCAGGGGGGAAGGGCTTCCGGTGCAGGGCCAGGGATGTCAGTCCCAGCTGGGCCACGTCAGACACGGTGAGGCTGGGCTTGGGGAGCAGCTTGTCCAAACAGGGTCAGCCTGCAAGGGGCTCATTCTTCTGTGGGCCCACACCTCCTAAGGAGACGTTCAGCATCAAGATCACCTGGGGAATGCCTAAGTTGCTTCTTCTTGGAACTGAAAAAGAAAAATTACTCCCTTTTATAACACTGAAAATCGTGAGCTGTACCTTGAAATCTTCCTCCTTAAGAGAACTCCAAAGTGACTCCAAGCAGCTGCACAAGGCCTGGAGACTGGAAGACATTGGAAAGAAGACAAAGAGCTCCTGAGGGTTTTCTGTATTTTAATGATCCCCAACGGTGGATTTGGGGCTGAGTCCAGGAGCCCCAGGCACTGAGAGAAGGTTGAAGAAGCTGCTCAAGGAGTCAGAAGCAAAACTCCAAGTCCCTTGGAGCATCAGTGGCCCCACTGAGGGCAGGGAGTGCCAAAGGCTCCCCAGGGAGTGGTGAGAGCAGATCCTTGAGGCCAGGATTGCAGGAGCCCGAGGCTGTGAGCAGGGAACTGCAATGCTGAGCAAGGCCTGGGCTGGTTGGAGGAAGCAGAAAGGCCAAGGCCTGAGCCCAGGCCTGGGCCAGCAGGGCCTGTCCCTCACAGGTGGCTCGGGGCTGTTCCTGGGGCACTGGGACGGGAGAGGCAGCAAGGACAAATGTCATCAGGCTGTGTGACACTCCAGATGCTCATGGAACCAAGGGCCAGTGTGACACAGCAGGGCCTGATGGAAACAAGAGGCCGTGCTGAGCGTGCGCGCCTGTAACACCGCAGAACACTGAAATGCTGAGGGTGAGCAAAGGTTCCTTTCCTCGAGTTTGGTGCAGAGTAGAAACCCCAGCCAGATATTCTCAAGAGGTCAAAACGACACAAAAGTGTACTGGAAAAATACAGAAAACCGAGCTCCTTTGGCAAATGATTTCATACAACATCCAATTCAACGTGCAACACTTAGCGTAGCAGGAACATCATTAACTCAGCCCATGTAAGATGGAAACCTTTAGGCATAAAAATGTTAAACTACCCAAAAACATTCCAGTAAAAGAGGATAAGAAGGTTAAAAGAGAAAAAAGAGACAGAAAGACAGAAGATCTCCAGATAGATATGCAGAGAGCTACCAGCTGCTAGGCTTCCAGTGTGGGTGAGACACAGACCCAGGAGATTTCAGGATTCAGACCAGGGCTTGACGTCATGCCCGATTTTTTCAATTCCCTAGCATTTTGTAAGCTCTCCTCTTTTCGGGGACATCGGCTTTCTTCCCACTCACTGCTGTGTTTCATTGCCTTTGTGTGGGATTGATTGACAGCTCGGCCAATCAGAGCTGGGTGGGCGCTGCCCCTGCTGTGTGATTGATTGACGGCTCAGCCAATCAGAGCTGGGTGGGCGCTGCCCATGCTGTGTGATTGATTGACAGCTCAACCAATCAGAGCAGGCTGGGCGCTGCTCCTGCTGTGTGACTGATTAACGGCTCAACCAATCAGAGCTGGGTGGGCGCTGTCCCTGCTGTGTGATTGATTGACGGCTCAGACAATCAGAGCTGGGTGGGCGCTACCCCTGCTGTGTGATTGGCAGATCTGCCAGGCTGGGGGCGGGGCTCTGTCCCACCTCATTCCAAGGTCTGTCCCAGCCCCAGCCCCACTCGGCCATTCCGAGCATCCCGAGGGGTCTGGGGACATTGATGTCATCCAGCCTCTGACAGCGACCATGGGGACACTGCGGAACCTCATGGAACCAAAGAGACCATTTTGACACTCTGGTGCCTCATGCAATCAGGGGCACCTTTGTGAGACTCAGGACCCCAGTGGAACCAAGGGTCAGTGATGAAGCTGTGCGGCCCAGAGAACCAAGGAGCCTTTGTTACACAGCAGGGCCACATGGAGCCCAGGGGCCTTGGTGACTCTGCAGGACCTTAGGGAAGCAAGGGGCCATTGTTATCACTACTGAAGCAGGGAGAATATTGTGACAAGGAGAATATCGGGACACTACAGGGACTCCTGGAATCAAGGAGAACATTGTGACCCTGTGAGGCCCCATGGAACCAAGGCAACATGGAACAGGTCTGACTGGCTGGGCCTCCCGGGGGCCACCTGGCAAGACTGGCTGATCCTGGAATGTTGAGGACTGCCTCTCCTCAGCTCCTGGAGCACTGAGGCTCTGTGCTTTCCTTCCTATGGAAAAGTACCATCCGCTTTTGCAGGTTCCCACGGCTGAAACTGATATTCCCCCTGAAAAAGCACTACATACAAGGCTTGCTCCCAGCCAAAATCTGCTAGGAGTAACAGCTCTGGGTGGCCACCGTTTCCTGAGGGCTGCCTCTCATCTACCACTCTAAGGGTCGGTGTGAAGTTTCCCTCATTTTTGCCTCATGACCCTCTCAAGAAGACCTCAAGGACCCCCGCCCAGGTTGACTCTAGACAATGATTTTCTGGCCTGCTTGAGGTGGGTGCTTGCCAAGGGACTCTTTGCAGGTGTGTTGTGCTCACTGGACTCTGCTGTCATGGTACCAGCTGAAGCCTGCATGTACTGCACGACCGCACCTGTCTCTTGGAGCACCACACAATGCTCCATAAATCTCCCCACCTCTTGGCCACAAGCCACTCGCTTTGGAAAAGGACTATGAAAGAGCGATCCTCTGGAGAAGACCCTGAGTACTCCCCACGGATGACCACCCTTCCGTTGGCTGGCCCACCATGACGTTGGTCTTGTCTGTTGGTAGCTATTTCCCCCTTCCCCTCTTTTTCTCTCTCTATACTCCATTTCCTATATCTCTCCCCTCTATCGCAACTGAATTGTTTGGCATTCAATAAAAATGCATTGCTGTTGTTGAATAAACTGATTTGTCCCCCGCTATTTGCCTGCTATTACCTCTGAGATCAAACAATCCCCGGCCTGTGTTGGTAGATGGTGACACTCCCCCCCCCCTCCCCCCCCCCCCCGCAAATCCCCCATCCCCCTGCTTCTCCCAGTTGATTGCTGATCGTGCTGTGACATGGAATGGAACATCCCTTGGGCCAGTCCAGCCCAGCTGTCCCATCCCTGTTCCCTCAGGAACACTTGCCCACCCCAAGTCCATGGGTTGGAGGGGCTTGCAGACATGCCTCGTGGGGGGAGCATTGTGACAAGGACAGGAGAACAGAACAACATTTACACTTATCAAGGGCAGAGAACAGAAGAGCACAGCCTTGGAGAAACGCACAAAGGATGTAGCTGAGGCAAACAGAGCGTGCACAAAATGCAAGGAGAATGTCAGCTCAGCTCTGCAAGGCTGACAAAAGCAGAAGTTATACACAACAATAATATTGCCCTTCCTCAAAAGCGGGGATCAAAGAGCAGTCACCTAAAATGGACAGTGCATGTTGAAGGCAGACTCCAAAGAACCATAGAAGGACTTGTGAGAAGGGGTGCAATTATGGCAAATAAATTCCAGGTGGGGTTAACTAATGAATACATCATCAGTGTGAGTGATAAAAGCTCCGATTGCCTGGTGGCCAGTGCACTCGAGTAGATGAAGGATTGCCCAAGTGGCCACCATGGTGTAATAAAGAATACCTGCTCTCAGATCCTCAAAACTGTGTTCAAAAGTTGCTATCCAGCAGATTTCAGTATCAGTGGTGTCCCTGACTCCATTATGCCCCTTGCACACTTTCACGAGGGCCCCTTGGTTCCACGAGGCCCTGCTGGATAACAGTGGACCCTTGGTTCCATTTGGGTCTGTACTGTCAAAATGGCCTCCTTGGTTCTGCACTGCCACAATGCTCTCCTTGGTGCCACGAGGCCTTGGTGTGTCACAACAGCCTCTCGGTTCCATGAACTGCCATAGTGTCAGCACGGTCTCTTGGATCTGCAGTATCACGATGGACAGTTGGTTACAAGCAGCCCCGCCGTGTCACAACGACTATTTGCTTCAGGTGGCCCCCACAGTGTCACCATGGCCCCTTGGTTCCACGAGGCCTCGCTGCAGAACAATGGCCTCTCAGTTCCAGGAGGTTTTGTACTGTCAACAGTGCTCTCCTTGGTTCTACAGTGGCTGCTTGCTTCCATAAGGTTCCTCGGTGTCACAGTGGTCTCCTTGGCTCCATGAGGCTCTGCAATGTCCCAATAGCCCATGGTTTCCATGAGCTTCTGTCCCATCAACCATGTCCTTTGCTCCAGTGAGGCCCCGCAATGGCACACTGGACCCTTGGCTCCATGAGGTTCCATAGTGTGACATGGTTGCCTTGATTCCAAGAGGTTCTGCCGGGTCACACTGGACCCTTGGCTCCGTGAGGTTCCGTGGTATCGCCATGGTTTCCCTGGATCCGCAGTAGCACTATGGACCATAGGTTTCATGCAGCTTTGCTGTGCTACAGTGGCTCCTTGGTTCCGTCAAGTGCCACTGTGTAACAAGGGAATCTTGGTCCCATGAGGTTCTGGACTGTCACAATGCTGTCCTTGGTTCTGGACTCTAACAACGGACCCTTGGTTCCACGAGGTTCCATTACGTCACAATGCTCTCCTTGGTTCCACAAGGCCTTGCTTTGTCACAATGGACCCTTGGTTCCATGAGCTTCCGTAGTGTAACCATGGTCTCCTGGGATCTGCATTGTCACAATGGACAATTGGTTGCATGGGAGCCTGCTGTGTCACAAGAGAGCCTTAGTTCCATGACGTTCTGGACTGTCACAGTGGTCTCCCTGCTTCAACGAGGCCCTGGAGTGTCACAAGGGCTGCTTGGTTCTGTGAGCTTCCACAACGTCCCAATGGTCTCCTTGTTTCTGCAGTGTCATAGTGGACTCTTGGTTCCATTAGGTTCTCTAAATGTCACAGGTCTCCCTGGTTCCATGTGGCCCTGCTGTGTCACCACAGCCCCTTGGTTCCAGGAGTTTCTGGGCTGTCAGCAGTGGTTCCTTTTCTTCCAATCAGGCACCGCTGTGTCACACTGCACCCTGGCTTCCATGAAGTTCTTCAGTGTCACAGTGGCCCCTTGGATCCATGCGGTCCCATAGTGTCACCATGGTCTCCTTGGATCTGCATTGTCATAAGGGACCATTGGTTCCATGTGGCCCGGCTGTGTCACAGTGATGTGGATTCCGTAATTGCCTTCAGCGTCACAATGGAGCCTTGTTTCTGTGAGGCTCTCAACTGTCACAATTGTCTCCTTGGTTCCATCAGCCCCCGCTGTGTCACAAGGGTCCCCTTGGTTCCATGAGCACACCAAAGCTTTGCATAAACATTGAGCAGCACCTGCTTAACACACCTGGGAACATCTGTCTGCATTCAAAAGACAGGTCACAGCTGAGAAAGGCACCAGCAGCTTCCATCTGCAACACAGATGCAGGGAAAGGACAAGGACAGAGAATTCAGCTGGAAGACTCCGAGAATTCTGCATCCAGACATCATTTCTGGTCCCACTGTCCCTAGTAGAAAGGTGTCAGCATTCCAGGCAGCCTGTACTCAGCATGTGCTTCTACAGTGGGGATTTGTCGTTTAGGAAACCTGCTCAGGCTTTTCCCTTCTTTCCTCACAAACAGGAATACTTGTCCTGGGCCTGGATGCAGGCAGAGCCCTGAGGAGAGCACGTGCGACATGGTGCAGTGGGCAGGGACAGCCAGCTGCAGAGTTCAGGGGGGAAGGGCTTCCGGTGCAGGGCCAGGGATGTCAGTCCCAGCTGGGCCACGTCAGACACGGTGAGGCTGGGCTTGGGGAGCAGCTTGTCCAAACAGGGTCAGCCTGCAAGGGGCTCATTCTTCTGTGGGCCCACACCTCCTAAGGAGACGTTCAGCATCAAGATCACCTGGGGAATGCCTAAGTTGCTTCTTCTTGGAACTGAAAAAGAAAAATTACTCCCTTTTATAACACTGAAAATCGTGAGCTGTACCTTGAAATCTTCCTCCTTAAGAGAACTCCAAAGTGACTCCAAGCAGCTGCACAAGGCCTGGAGACTGGAAGACATTGGAAAGAAGACAAAGAGCTCCTGAGGGTTTTCTGTATTTTAATGATCCCCAACGGTGGATTTGGGGCTGAGTCCAGGAGCCCCAGGCACTGAGAGAAGGTTGAAGAAGCTGCTCAAGGAGTCAGAAGCAAAACTCCAAGTCCCTTGGAGCATCAGTGGCCCCACTGAGGGCAGGGAGTGCCAAAGGCTCCCCAGGGAGTGGTGAGAGCAGATCCTTGAGGCCAGGATTGCAGGAGCCCGAGGCTGTGAGCAGGGAACTGCAATGCTGAGCAAGGCCTGGGCTGGTTGGAGGAAGCAGAAAGGCCAAGGCCTGAGCCCAGGCCTGGGCCAGCAGGGCCTGTCCCTCACAGGTGGCTCGGGGCTGTTCCTGGGGCACTGGGACGGGAGAGGCAGCAAGGACAAATGTCATCAGGCTGTGTGACACTCCAGATGCTCATGGAACCAAGGGCCAGTGTGACACAGCAGGGCCTGATGGAAACAAGAGGCCGTGCTGAGCCTGCGCGCCTGTAACACCGCAGAACACTGAAATGCTGAGGGTGAGCAAAGGTTCCTTTCCTCGAGTTTGGTGCAGAGTAGAAACCCCAGCCAGATATTCTCAAGAGGTCAAAACGACACAAAAGTGTACTGGAAAAATACAGAAAACCGAGCTCCTTTGGCAAATGATTTCATACAACATCCAATTCAACGTGCAACACTTAGCGTAGCAGGAACATCATTAACTCAGCCCATGTAAGATGGAAACCTTTAGGCATAAAAATGTTAAACTACCCAAAAACATTCCAGTAAAAGAGGATAAGAAGGTTAAAAGAGAAAAAAGAGACAGAAAGACAGAAGATCTCCAGATAGATATGCAGAGAGCTACCAGCTGCTAGGCTTCCAGTGTGGGTGAGACACAGACCCAGGAGATTTCAGGATTCAGACCAGGGCTTGACGTCATGCCCGATTTTTTCAATTCCCTAGCATTTTGTAAGCTCTCCTCTTTTCGGGGACATCGGCTTTCTTCCCACTCACTGCTGTGTTTCATTGCCTTTGTGTGGGATTGATTGACAGCTCGGCCAATCAGAGCTGGGTGGGCGCTGCCCCTGCTGTGTGATTGATTGACGGCTCAGCCAATCAGAGCTGGGTGGGCGCTGCCCATGCTGTGTGATTGATTGACAGCTCAACCAATCAGAGCAGGCTGGGCGCTGCTCCTGCTGTGTGACTGATTAACGGCTCAACCAATCAGAGCTGGGTGGGCGCTGTCCCTGCTGTGTGATTGATTGACGGCTCAGACAATCAGAGCTGGGTGGGCGCTACCCCTGCTGTGTGATTGGCAGATCTGCCAGGCTGGGGGCGGGGCTCTGTCCCACCTCATTCCAAGGTCTGTCCCAGCCCCAGCCCCACTCGGCCATTCCGAGCATCCCGAGGGGTCTGGGGACATTGATGTCATCCAGCCTCTGACAGCGACCATGGGGACACTGCGGAACCTCATGGAACCAAAGAGACCATTTTGACACTCTGGTGCCTCATGCAATCAGGGGCACCTTTGTGAGACTCAGGACCCCAGTGGAACCAAGGGTCAGTGATGAAGCTGTGCGGCCCAGAGAACCAAGGAGCCTTTGTTACACAGCAGGGCCACATGGAGCCCAGGGGCCTTGGTGACTCTGCAGGACCTTAGGGAAGCAAGGGGCCATTGTTATCACTACTGAAGCAGGGAGAATATTGTGACAAGGAGAATATCGGGACACTACAGGGACTCCTGGAATCAAGGAGAACATTGTGACCCTGTGAGGCCCCATGGAACCAAGGCAACATGGAACAGGTCTGACTGGCTGGGCCTCCCGGGGGCCACCTGGCAAGACTGGCTGATCCTGGAATGTTGAGGACTGCCTCTCCTCAGCTCCTGGAGCACTGAGGCTCTGTGCTTTCCTTCCTATGGAAAAGTACCATCCGCTTTTGCAGGTTCCCACGGCTGAAACTGATATTCCCCCTGAAAAAGCACTACATACAAGGCTTGCTCCCAGCCAAAATCTGCTAGGAGTAACAGCTCTGGGTGGCCACCGTTTCCTGAGGGCTGCCTCTCATCTACCACTCTAAGGGTCGGTGTGAAGTTTCCCTCATTTTTGCCTCATGACCCTCTCAAGAAGACCTCAAGGACCCCCGCCCAGGTTGACTCTAGACAATGATTTTCTGGCCTGCTTGAGGTGGGTGCTTGCCAAGGGACTCTTTGCAGGTGTGTTGTGCTCACTGGACTCTGCTGTCATGGTACCAGCTGAAGCCTGCATGTACTGCACGACCGCACCTGTCTCTTGGAGCACCACACAATGCTCCATAAATCTCCCCACCTCTTGGCCACAAGCCACTCGCTTTGGAAAAGGACTATGAAAGAGCGATCCTCTGGAGAAGACCCTGAGTACTCCCCACGGATGACCACCCTTCCGTTGGCTGGCCCACCATGACGTTGGTCTTGTCTGTTGGTAGCTATTTCCCCCTTCCCCTCTTTTTCTCTCTCTATACTCCATTTCCTATATCTCTCCCCTCTATCGCAACTGAATTGTTTGGCATTCAATAAAAATGCATTGCTGTTGTTGAATAAACTGATTTGTCCCCCGCTATTTGCCTGCTATTACCTCTGAGATCAAACAATCCCCGGCCTGTGTTGGTAGATGGTGACACTCCCCCCCCCCTCCCCCCCCCCCCCGCAAATCCCCCATCCCCCTGCTTCTCCCAGTTGATTGCTGATCGTGCTGTGACATGGAATGGAACATCCCTTGGGCCAGTCCAGCCCAGCTGTCCCATCCCTGTTCCCTCAGGAACACTTGCCCACCCCAAGTCCATGGGTTGGAGGGGCTTGCAGACATGCCTCGTGGGGGGAGCATTGTGACAAGGACAGGAGAACAGAACAACATTTACACTTATCAAGGGCAGAGAACAGAAGAGCACAGCCTTGGAGAAACGCACAAAGGATGTAGCTGAGGCAAACAGAGCGTGCACAAAATGCAAGGAGAATGTCAGCTCAGCTCTGCAAGGCTGACAAAAGCAGAAGTTATACACAACAATAATATTGCCCTTCCTCAAAAGCGGGGATCAAAGAGCAGTCACCTAAAATGGACAGTGCATGTTGAAGGCAGACTCCAAAGAACCATAGAAGGACTTGTGAGAAGGGGTGCAATTATGGCAAATAAATTCCAGGTGGGGTTAACTAATGAATACATCATCAGTGTGAGTGATAAAAGCTCCGATTGCCTGGTGGCCAGTGCACTCGAGTAGATGAAGGATTGCCCAAGTGGCCACCATGGTGTAATAAAGAATACCTGCTCTCAGATCCTCAAAACTGTGTTCAAAAGTTGCTATCCAGCAGATTTCAGTATCAGTGGTGTCCCTGACTCCATTATGCCCCTTGCACACTTTCACGAGGGCCCCTTGGTTCCACGAGGCCCTGCTGGATAACAGTGGACCCTTGGTTCCATTTGGGTCTGTACTGTCAAAATGGCCTCCTTGGTTCTGCACTGCCACAATGCTCTCCTTGGTGCCACGAGGCCTTGGTGTGTCACAACAGCCTCTCGGTTCCATGAACTGCCATAGTGTCAGCACGGTCTCTTGGATCTGCAGTATCACGATGGACAGTTGGTTACAAGCAGCCCCGCCGTGTCACAACGACTATTTGCTTCAGGTGGCCCCCACAGTGTCACCATGGCCCCTTGGTTCCACGAGGCCTCGCTGCAGAACAATGGCCTCTCAGTTCCAGGAGGTTTTGTACTGTCAACAGTGCTCTCCTTGGTTCTACAGTGGCTGCTTGCTTCCATAAGGTTCCTCGGTGTCACAGTGGTCTCCTTGGCTCCATGAGGCTCTGCAATGTCCCAATAGCCCATGGTTTCCATGAGCTTCTGTCCCATCAACCATGTCCTTTGCTCCAGTGAGGCCCCGCAATGGCACACTGGACCCTTGGCTCCATGAGGTTCCATAGTGTGACATGGTTGCCTTGATTCCAAGAGGTTCTGCCGGGTCACACTGGACCCTTGGCTCCGTGAGGTTCCGTGGTATCGCCATGGTTTCCCTGGATCCGCAGTAGCACTATGGACCATAGGTTTCATGCAGCTTTGCTGTGCTACAGTGGCTCCTTGGTTCCGTCAAGTGCCACTGTGTAACAAGGGAATCTTGGTCCCATGAGGTTCTGGACTGTCACAATGCTGTCCTTGGTTCTGGACTCTAACAACGGACCCTTGGTTCCACGAGGTTCCATTACGTCACAATGCTCTCCTTGGTTCCACAAGGCCTTGCTTTGTCACAATGGACCCTTGGTTCCATGAGCTTCCGTAGTGTAACCATGGTCTCCTGGGATCTGCATTGTCACAATGGACAATTGGTTGCATGGGAGCCTGCTGTGTCACAAGAGAGCCTTAGTTCCATGACGTTCTGGACTGTCACAGTGGTCTCCCTGCTTCAACGAGGCCCTGGAGTGTCACAAGGGCTGCTTGGTTCTGTGAGCTTCCACAACGTCCCAATGGTCTCCTTGTTTCTGCAGTGTCATAGTGGACTCTTGGTTCCATTAGGTTCTCTAAATGTCACAGGTCTCCCTGGTTCCATGTGGCCCTGCTGTGTCACCACAGCCCCTTGGTTCCAGGAGTTTCTGGGCTGTCAGCAGTGGTTCCTTTTCTTCCAATCAGGCACCGCTGTGTCACACTGCACCCTGGCTTCCATGAAGTTCTTCAGTGTCACAGTGGCCCCTTGGATCCATGCGGTCCCATAGTGTCACCATGGTCTCCTTGGATCTGCATTGTCATAAGGGACCATTGGTTCCATGTGGCCCGGCTGTGTCACAGTGATGTGGATTCCGTAATTGCCTTCAGCGTCACAATGGAGCCTTGTTTCTGTGAGGCTCTCAACTGTCACAATTGTCTCCTTGGTTCCATCAGCCCCCGCTGTGTCACAAGGGTCCCCTTGGTTCCATGAGCACACCAAAGCTTTGCATAAACATTGAGCAGCACCTGCTTAACACACCTGGGAACATCTGTCTGCATTCAAAAGACAGGTCACAGCTGAGAAAGGCACCAGCAGCTTCCATCTGCAACACAGATGCAGGGAAAGGACAAGGACAGAGAATTCAGCTGGAAGACTCCGAGAATTCTGCATCCAGACATCATTTCTGGTCCCACTGTCCCTAGTAGAAAGGTGTCATCATTCCAGGCAGCCTGTACTCAGCATGTGCTTCTACAGTGGGGATTTGTCGTTTAGGAAACCTGCTCAGGCTTTTCCCTTCTTTCCTCACAAACAGGAATACTTGTCCTGGGCCTGGATGCAGGCAGAGCCCTGAGGAGAGCACGTGCGACATGGTGCAGTGGGCAGGGACAGCCAGCTGCAGAGTTCAGGGGGGAAGGGCTTCCGGTGCAGGGCCAGGGATGTCAGTCCCAGCTGGGCCACGTCAGACACGGTGAGGCTGGGCTTGGGGAGCAGCTTGTCCAAACAGGGTCAGCCTGCAAGGGGCTCATTCTTCTGTGGGCCCACACCTCCTAAGGAGACGTTCAGCATCAAGATCACCTGGGGAATGCCTAAGTTGCTTCTTCTTGGAACTGAAAAAGAAAAATTACTCCCTTTTATAACACTGAAAATCGTGAGCTGTACCTTGAAATCTTCCTCCTTAAGAGAACTCCAAAGTGACTCCAAGCAGCTGCACAAGGCCTGGAGACTGGAAGACATTGGAAAGAAGACAAAGAGCTCCTGAGGGTTTTCTGTATTTTAATGATCCCCAACGGTGGATTTGGGGCTGAGTCCAGGAGCCCCAGGCACTGAGAGAAGGTTGAAGAAGCTGCTCAAGGAGTCAGAAGCAAAACTCCAAGTCCCTTGGAGCATCAGTGGCCCCACTGAGGGCAGGGAGTGCCAAAGGCTCCCCAGGGAGTGGTGAGAGCAGATCCTTGAGGCCAGGATTGCAGGAGCCCGAGGCTGTGAGCAGGGAACTGCAATGCTGAGCAAGGCCTGGGCTGGTTGGAGGAAGCAGAAAGGCCAAGGCCTGAGCCCAGGCCTGGGCCAGCAGGGCCTGTCCCTCACAGGTGGCTCGGGGCTGTTCCTGGGGCACTGGGACGGGAGAGGCAGCAAGGACAAATGTCATCAGGCTGTGTGACACTCCAGATGCTCATGGAACCAAGGGCCAGTGTGACACAGCAGGGCCTGATGGAAACAAGAGGCCGTGCTGAGCCTGCGCGCCTGTAACACCGCAGAACACTGAAATGCTGAGGGTGAGCAAAGGTTCCTTTCCTCGAGTTTGGTGCAGAGTAGAAACCCCAGCCAGATATTCTCAAGAGGTCAAAACGACACAAAAGTGTACTGGAAAAATACAGAAAACCGAGCTCCTTTGGCAAATGATTTCATACAACATCCAATTCAACGTGCAACACTTAGCGTAGCAGGAACATCATTAACTCAGCCCATGTAAGATGGAAACCTTTAGGCATAAAAATGTTAAACTACCCAAAAACATTCCAGTAAAAGAGGATAAGAAGGTTAAAAGAGAAAAAAGAGACAGAAAGACAGAAGATCTCCAGATAGATATGCAGAGAGCTACCAGCTGCTAGGCTTCCAGTGTGGGTGAGACACAGACCCAGGAGATTTCAGGATTCAGACCAGGGCTTGACGTCATGCCCGATTTTTTCAATTCCCTAGCATTTTGTAAGCTCTCCTCTTTTCGGGGACATCGGCTTTCTTCCCACTCACTGCTGTGTTTCATTGCCTTTGTGTGGGATTGATTGACAGCTCGGCCAATCAGAGCTGGGTGGGCGCTGCCCCTGCTGTGTGATTGATTGACGGCTCAGCCAATCAGAGCTGGGTGGGCGCTGCCCATGCTGTGTGATTGATTGACAGCTCAACCAATCAGAGCAGGCTGGGCGCTGCTCCTGCTGTGTGACTGATTAACGGCTCAACCAATCAGAGCTGGGTGGGCGCTGTCCCTGCTGTGTGATTGATTGACGGCTCAGACAATCAGAGCTGGGTGGGCGCTACCCCTGCTGTGTGATTGGCAGATCTGCCAGGCTGGGGGCGGGGCTCTGTCCCACCTCATTCCAAGGTCTGTCCCAGCCCCAGCCCCACTCGGCCATTCCGAGCATCCCGAGGGGTCTGGGGACATTGATGTCATCCAGCCTCTGACAGCGACCATGGGGACACTGCGGAACCTCATGGAACCAAAGAGACCATTTTGACACTCTGGTGCCTCATGCAATCAGGGGCACCTTTGTGAGACTCAGGACCCCAGTGGAACCAAGGGTCAGTGATGAAGCTGTGCGGCCCAGAGAACCAAGGAGCCTTTGTTACACAGCAGGGCCACATGGAGCCCAGGGGCCTTGGTGACTCTGCAGGACCTTAGGGAAGCAAGGGGCCATTGTTATCACTACTGAAGCAGGGAGAATATTGTGACAAGGAGAATATCGGGACACTACAGGGACTCCTGGAATCAAGGAGAACATTGTGACCCTGTGAGGCCCCATGGAACCAAGGCAACATGGAACAGGTCTGACTGGCTGGGCCTCCCGGGGGCCACCTGGCAAGACTGGCTGATCCTGGAATGTTGAGGACTGCCTCTCCTCAGCTCCTGGAGCACTGAGGCTCTGTGCTTTCCTTCCTATGGAAAAGTACCATCCGCTTTTGCAGGTTCCCACGGCTGAAACTGATATTCCCCCTGAAAAAGCACTACATACAAGGCTTGCTCCCAGCCAAAATCTGCTAGGAGTAACAGCTCTGGGTGGCCACCGTTTCCTGAGGGCTGCCTCTCATCTACCACTCTAAGGGTCGGTGTGAAGTTTCCCTCATTTTTGCCTCATGACCCTCTCAAGAAGACCTCAAGGACCCCCGCCCAGGTTGACTCTAGACAATGATTTTCTGGCCTGCTTGAGGTGGGTGCTTGCCAAGGGACTCTTTGCAGGTGTGTTGTGCTCACTGGACTCTGCTGTCATGGTACCAGCTGAAGCCTGCATGTACTGCACGACCGCACCTGTCTCTTGGAGCACCACACAATGCTCCATAAATCTCCCCACCTCTTGGCCACAAGCCACTCGCTTTGGAAAAGGACTATGAAAGAGCGATCCTCTGGAGAAGACCCTGAGTACTCCCCACGGATGACCACCCTTCCGTTGGCTGGCCCACCATGACGTTGGTCTTGTCTGTTGGTAGCTATTTCCCCCTTCCCCTCTTTTTCTCTCTCTATACTCCATTTCCTATATCTCTCCCCTCTATCGCAACTGAATTGTTTGGCATTCAATAAAAATGCATTGCTGTTGTTGAATAAACTGATTTGTCCCCCGCTATTTGCCTGCTATTACCTCTGAGATCAAACAATCCCCGGCCTGTGTTGGTAGATGGTGACACTCCCCCCCCCCTCCCCCCCCCCCCCGCAAATCCCCCATCCCCCTGCTTCTCCCAGTTGATTGCTGATCGTGCTGTGACATGGAATGGAACATCCCTTGGGCCAGTCCAGCCCAGCTGTCCCATCCCTGTTCCCTCAGGAACACTTGCCCACCCCAAGTCCATGGGTTGGAGGGGCTTGCAGACATGCCTCGTGGGGGGAGCATTGTGACAAGGACAGGAGAACAGAACAACATTTACACTTATCAAGGGCAGAGAACAGAAGAGCACAGCCTTGGAGAAACGCACAAAGGATGTAGCTGAGGCAAACAGAGCGTGCACAAAATGCAAGGAGAATGTCAGCTCAGCTCTGCAAGGCTGACAAAAGCAGAAGTTATACACAACAATAATATTGCCCTTCCTCAAAAGCGGGGATCAAAGAGCAGTCACCTAAAATGGACAGTGCATGTTGAAGGCAGACTCCAAAGAACCATAGAAGGACTTGTGAGAAGGGGTGCAATTATGGCAAATAAATTCCAGGTGGGGTTAACTAATGAATACATCATCAGTGTGAGTGATAAAAGCTCCGATTGCCTGGTGGCCAGTGCACTCGAGTAGATGAAGGATTGCCCAAGTGGCCACCATGGTGTAATAAAGAATACCTGCTCTCAGATCCTCAAAACTGTGTTCAAAAGTTGCTATCCAGCAGATTTCAGTATCAGTGGTGTCCCTGACTCCATTATGCCCCTTGCACACTTTCACGAGGGCCCCTTGGTTCCACGAGGCCCTGCTGGATAACAGTGGACCCTTGGTTCCATTTGGGTCTGTACTGTCAAAATGGCCTCCTTGGTTCTGCACTGCCACAATGCTCTCCTTGGTGCCACGAGGCCTTGGTGTGTCACAACAGCCTCTCGGTTCCATGAACTGCCATAGTGTCAGCACGGTCTCTTGGATCTGCAGTATCACGATGGACAGTTGGTTACAAGCAGCCCCGCCGTGTCACAACGACTATTTGCTTCAGGTGGCCCCCACAGTGTCACCATGGCCCCTTGGTTCCACGAGGCCTCGCTGCAGAACAATGGCCTCTCAGTTCCAGGAGGTTTTGTACTGTCAACAGTGCTCTCCTTGGTTCTACAGTGGCTGCTTGCTTCCATAAGGTTCCTCGGTGTCACAGTGGTCTCCTTGGCTCCATGAGGCTCTGCAATGTCCCAATAGCCCATGGTTTCCATGAGCTTCTGTCCCATCAACCATGTCCTTTGCTCCAGTGAGGCCCCGCAATGGCACACTGGACCCTTGGCTCCATGAGGTTCCATAGTGTGACATGGTTGCCTTGATTCCAAGAGGTTCTGCCGGGTCACACTGGACCCTTGGCTCCGTGAGGTTCCGTGGTATCGCCATGGTTTCCCTGGATCCGCAGTAGCACTATGGACCATAGGTTTCATGCAGCTTTGCTGTGCTACAGTGGCTCCTTGGTTCCGTCAAGTGCCACTGTGTAACAAGGGAATCTTGGTCCCATGAGGTTCTGGACTGTCACAATGCTGTCCTTGGTTCTGGACTCTAACAACGGACCCTTGGTTCCACGAGGTTCCATTACGTCACAATGCTCTCCTTGGTTCCACAAGGCCTTGCTTTGTCACAATGGACCCTTGGTTCCATGAGCTTCCGTAGTGTAACCATGGTCTCCTGGGATCTGCATTGTCACAATGGACAATTGGTTGCATGGGAGCCTGCTGTGTCACAAGAGAGCCTTAGTTCCATGACATTCTGGACTGTCACAGTGGTCTCCCTGCTTCAACGAGGCCCTGGAGTGTCACAAGGGCTGCTTGGTTCTGTGAGCTTCCACAACGTCCCAATGGTCTCCTTGTTTCTGCAGTGTCATAGTGGACTCTTGGTTCCATTAGGTTCTCTAAATGTCACAGGTCTCCCTGGTTCCATGTGGCCCTGCTGTGTCACCACAGCCCCTTGGTTCCAGGAGTTTCTGGGCTGTCAGCAGTGGTTCCTTTTCTTCCAATCAGGCACCGCTGTGTCACACTGCACCCTGGCTTCCATGAAGTTCTTCAGTGTCACAGTGGCCCCTTGGATCCATGCGGTCCCATAGTGTCACCATGGTCTCCTTGGATCTGCATTGTCATAAGGGACCATTGGTTCCATGTGGCCCGGCTGTGTCACAGTGATGTGGATTCCGTAATTGCCTTCAGCGTCACAATGGAGCCTTGTTTCTGTGAGGCTCTCAACTGTCACAATTGTCTCCTTGGTTCCATCAGCCCCCGCTGTGTCACAAGGGTCCCCTTGGTTCCATGAGCACACCAAAGCTTTGCATAAACATTGAGCAGCACCTGCTTAACACACCTGGGAACATCTGTCTGCATTCAAAAGACAGGTCACAGCTGAGAAAGGCACCAGCAGCTTCCATCTGCAACAGAGATGCAGGGAAAGGACAAGGACAGAGAATTCAGCTGCAAGACTCCGAGAATTCTGCATCCAGACATCATTTCTGGTCCCACTGTCCCTAGTAGAAAGGTGTCATCATTCCAGGCAGCCTGTACTCAGCATGTGCTTCTACAGTGGGGATTTGTCGTTTAGGAAACCTGCTCAGGCTTTTCCCTTCTTTCCTCACAAACAGGAATACTTGTCCCGGGCCTGGATGCAGGCAGAGCCCTGAGGAGAGCACGTGCGACATGGTGCAGTGGGCAGGGACAGCCAGCTGCAGAGTTCAGGGGGGAAGGGCTTCCGGTGCAGGGCCAGGGATGTCAGTCCCAGCTGAGCCACGTCAGACACGGTGAGGCTGGGCTTGGGGAGCAGCTTGTCCAAACAGGGTCAGCCTGCAAGGGGCTCATTCTTCTGTGGGCCCACACCTCCTAAGGAGACGTTCAGCATCAAGATCACCTGGGGAATGCCTAAGTTGCTTCTTCTTGGAACTGAAAAAGAAAAATTACTCCCTTTTATAACACTGAAAATCGTGAGCTGTACCTTGAAATCTTCCTCCTTAAGAGAACTCCAAAGTGACTCCAAGCAGCTGCACAAGGCCTGGAGACTGGAAAACATTGGAAAGAAGACAAAGAGCTCCTGAGGGTTTTCTGTATTTTAATGATCCCCAACGGTGGATTTGGGGCTGAGTCCAGGAGCCCCAGGCACTGAGAGAAGGTTGAAGAAGCTGCTCAAGGAGTCAGAAGCAAAACTCCAAGTCCCTTGGAGCATCAGTGGCCCCACTGAGGGCAGGGAGTGCCAAAGGCTCCCCAGGGAGTGGTGAGAGCAGATCCTTGAGGCCAGGATTGCAGGAGCCCGAGGCTGTGAGCAGGGAACTGCAATGCTGAGCAAGGCCTGGGCTGGTTGGAGGAAGCAGAAAGGCCAAGGCCTGAGCCCAGGCCTGGGCCAGCAGGGCCTGTCCCTCACAGGTGGCTCGGGGCTGTTCCTGGGGCACTGGGACGGGAGAGGCAGCAAGGACAAATGTCATCAGGCTGTGTGACACTCCAGATGCTCATGGAACCAAGGGCCAGTGTGACACAGCAGGGCCTGATGGAAACAAGAGGCCGTGCTGAGCCTGCGCGCCTGTAACACCGCAGAACACTGAAATGCTGAGGGTGAGCAAAGGTTCCTTTCCTCGAGTTTGGTGCAGAGTAGAAACCCCAGCCAGATATTCTCAAGAGGTCAAAACGACACAAAAGTGTACTGGAAAAATACAGAAAACCGAGCTCCTTTGGCAAATGATTTCATACAACATCCAATTCAACGTGCAACACTTAGCGTAGCAGGAACATCATTAACTCAGCCCATTTAAGATGGAAACCTTTAGGCATAAAAATGTTAAACTACCCAAAAACATTCCAGTAAAAGAGGATAAGAAGGTTAAAAGAGAAAAAAGAGACAGAAAGACAGAAGATCTCCAGATAGATATGCAGAGAGCTACCAGCTGCTAGGCTTCCAGTGTGGGTGAGACACAGACCCAGGAGATTTCAGGATTCAGACCAGGGCTTGACGTCATGCCCGATTTTTTCAATTCCCTAGCGTTTGGTAAGCTCTCCTCTTTTCGGGGACATCTGCTTTCTTCCCACTCACTGCTGTGTTTCATTACCTTTGTGTGGGATTGATTGACAGCTCGGCCAATCAGAGCTGGGTGGGCGCTGCCCCTGCTGTGTGATTGATTGACGGCTCAGCCAATCAGAGCTGGGTGGGCGCTGCCCATGCTGTGTGATTGATTGACAGCTCAACCAATCAGAGCAGGCTGGGCGCTGCTCCTGCTGTGTGACTGATTAACGGCTCAACCAATCAGAGCTGGGTGGGCGCTGTCCCTGCTGTGTGATTGATTGACGGCTCAGACAATCAGAGCTGGGTGGGCGCTACCCCTGCTGTGTGATTGGCAGATCTGCCAGGCTGGGGGCGGGGCTCTGTCCCACCTCATTCCAAGGTCTGTCCCAGCCCTAGCCCCACTCGGCCATTCCGAGCATCCCGAGGGGTCTGGGGACATTGATGTCATCCAGCCTCTGACAGCGACCATGGGGACACTGCGGAACCTCATGGAACCAAAGAGACCATTTTGACACTCTGGTGCCTCATGCAATCAGGGGCACCTTTGTGAGACTCAGGACCCCAGTGGAACCAAGGGTCAGTGATGAAGCTGTGCGGCCCAGAGAACCAAGGAGCCTTTGTTACACAGCAGGGCCACATGGAGCCCAGGGGCCTTGGTGACTCTGCAGGACCTTAGGGAAGCAAGGGGCCATTGTTATCACTACTGAAGCAGGGAGAATATTGTGACAAGGAGAATATCGGGACACTACAGGGACTCCTGGAATCAAGGAGAACATTGTGACCCTGTGAGGCCCCATGGAACCAAGGCAACATGGAACAGGTCTGACTGGCTGGGCCTCCCGGGGGCCACCTGGCAAGACTGGCTGATCCTGGAATGTTGAGGACTGCCTCTCCTCAGCTCCTGGAGCACTGAGGCTCTGTGCTTTCCTTCCTATGGAAAAGTACCATCCGCTTTTGCAGGTTCCCACGGCTGAAACTGATATTCCCCCTGAAAAAGCACTACATACAAGGCTTGCTCCCAGCCAAAATCTGCTAGGAGTAACAGCTCTGGGTGGCCACCGTTTCCTGAGGGCTGCCTCTCATCTACCACTCTAAGGGTCGGTGTGAAGTTTCCCTCATTTTTGCCTCATGACCCTCTCAAGAAGACCTCAAGGACCCCCGCCCAGGTTGACTCTGGACAATGATTTTCTGGCCTGCTTGAGGTGGGTGCTTGCCAAGGGACTCTTTGCAGGTGTGTTGTGCTCACTGGACTCTGCTGTCATGGTACCAGCTGAAGCCTGCATGTACTGCACGACCGCACCTGTCTCTTGGAGCACCACACAATGCTCCATAAATCTCCCCACCTCTTGGCCACAAGCCACTCGCTTTGGAAAAGGACTATGAAAGAGCGATCCTCTGGAGAAGACCCTGAGTACTCCCCACGGATGACCACCCTTCCGTTGGCTGGCCCACCATGACGTTGGTCTTGTCTGTTGGTAGCTATTTCCCCCTTCCCCTCTTTTTCTCTCTCTATACTCCATTTCCTATATCTCTCCCCTCTATCGCAACTGAATTGTTTGGCATTCAATAAAAATGCATTGCTGTTGTTGAATAAACTGATTTGTCCCCCGCTATTTGCCTGCTATTACCTCTGAGATCAAACAATCCCCGGCCTGTGTTGGTAGATGGTGACACTCCCCCCCCCCTCCCCCCCCCCCCCGCAAAACCCCATCCCCCTGCTTCTCCCAGTTGATTGCTGATCGTGCTGTGACATGGAATGGAACATCCCTTGGGCCAGTCCAGCCCAGCTGTCCCATCCCTGTTCCCTCAGGAACACTTGCCCACCCCAAGTCCATGGGTTGGAGGGGCTTGCAGACACGCCTCGTGGGGGGAGCATTGTGACAAGGACAGGAGAACAGAACAACATTTACACTTATCAAGGGCAGAGAACAGAAGAGCACAGCCTTGGAGAAACGCACAAAGGATGTAGCTGAGGCAAACAGAGCGTGCACAAAATGCAAGGAGAATGTCAGCTCAGCTCTGCAAGGCTGACAAAAGCAGAAGTTATACACAACAATAATATTGCCCTTCCTCAAAAGCGGGGATCAAAGAGCAGTCACCTAAAAAGGACAGTGCATGTTGAAGGCAGACTCCAAAGAACCATAGAAGGACTTGTGAGAAGGGGTGCAATTATGGCAAATAAATTCCAGGTGGGGTTAACTAATGAATACATCATCAGTGTGAGTGATAAAAGCTCCGATTGCCTGGTGGCCAGTGCACTCGAGTAGATGAAGGATTGCCCAAGTGGCCACCATGGTGTAATAAAGAATACCTGCTCTCAGATCCTCAAAACTGTGTTCAAAAGTTGCTATCCAGCAGATTTCAGTATCAGTGGTGTCCCTGACTCCATTATGCCCCTTGCACACTTTCACGAGGGCCCCTTGGTTCCACGAGGCCCTGCTGGATAACAGTGGACCCTTGGTTCCATTTGGGTCTGTACTGTCAAAATGGCCTCCTTGGTTCTGCACTGCCACAATGCTCTCCTTGGTGCCACGAGGCCTTGGTGTGTCACAACAGCCTCTCGGTTCCATGAACTGCCATAGTGTCAGCACGGTCTCTTGGATCTGCAGTATCACGATGGACAGTTGGTTACAAGCAGCCCCGCCGTGTCACAACGACTATTTGCTTCAGGTGGCCCCCACAGTGTCACCATGGCCCCTTGGTTCCACGAGGCCTCGCTGCAGAACAATGGCCTCTCAGTTCCAGGAGGTTTTGTACTGTCAACAGTGCTCTCCTTGGTTCTACAGTGGCTGCTTGCTTCCATAAGGTTCCTCGGTGTCACAGTGGTCTCCTTGGCTCCATGAGGCTCTGCAATGTCCCAATAGCCCATGGTTTCCATGAGCTTCTGTCCCATCAACCATGTCCTTTGCTCCAGTGAGGCCCCGCAATGGCACACTGGACCCTTGGCTCCATGAGGTTCCATAGTGTGACATGGTTGCCTTGATTCCAAGAGGTTCTGCCGGGTCACACTGGACCCTTGGCTCCGTGAGGTTCCGTGGTATCGCCATGGTTTCCCTGGATCCGCAGTAGCACTATGGACCATAGGTTTCATGCAGCTTTGCTGTGCTACAGTGGCTCCTTGGTTCCATCAAGTGCCACTGTGTAACAAGGGAATCTTGGTCCCATGAGGTTCTGGACTGTCACAATGCTGTCCTTGGTTCTGGACTCTAACAACGGACCCTTGGTTCCACGAGGTTCCATTACGTCACAATGCTCTCCTTGGTTCCACAAGGCCTTGCTTTGTCACAATGGACCCTTGGTTCCATGAGCTTCCGTAGTGTAACCATGGTCTCCTGGGATCTGCATTGTCACAATGGACAATTGGTTGCATGGGAGCCTGCTGTGTCACAAGAGAGCCTTAGTTCCATGACGTTCTGGACTGTCACAGTGGTCTCCCTGCTTCAACGAGGCCCTGGAGTGTCACAAGGGCTGCTTGGTTCTGTGAGCTTCCACAACGTCCCAATGGTCTCCTTGTTTCTGCAGTGTCATAGTGGACTCTTGGTTCCATTAGGTTCTCTAAATGTCACAGGTCTCCCTGGTTCCATGTGGCCCTGCTGTGTCACCACAGCCCCTTGGTTCCAGGAGTTTCTGGGCTGTCAGCAGTGGTTCCTTTTCTTCCAATCAGGCACCGCTGTGTCACACTGCACCCTGGCTTCCATGAAGTTCTTCAGTGTCACAGTGGCCCCTTGGATCCATGCGGTCCCATAGTGTCACCATGGTCTCCTTGGATCTGCATTGTCATAAGGGACCATTGGTTCCACGTGGCCTGGCTGTGTCACAGTGATGTGGATTCCGTAATTGCCTTCAGCGTCACAATGGAGCCTTGTTTCTGTGAGGCTCTCAACTGTCACAATTGTCTCCTTGGTTCCATCAGCCCCCGCTGTGTCACAAGGGTCCCCTTGGTTCCATGAGCACACCAAAGCTTTGCATAAACATTGAGCAGCACCTGCTTAACACACCTGGGAACATCTGTCTGCATTCAAAAGACAGGTCACAGCTGAGAAAGGCACCAGCAGCTTCCATCTGCAACAGAGATGCAGGGAAAGGACAAGGACAGAGAATTCAGCTGCAAGACTCCGAGAATTCTGCATCCAGACATCATTTCTGGTCCCACTGTCCCTAGTAGAAAGGTGTCATCATTCCAGGCAGCCTGTACTCAGCATGTGCTTCTACAGTGGGGATTTGTCGTTTAGGAAACCTGCTCAGGCTTTTCCCTTCTTTCCTCACAAACAGGAATACTTGTCCCGGGCCTGGATGCAGGCAGAGCCCTGAGGAGAGCACGTGGGACATGGTGCAGTGGGCAGGGACAGCCAGCTGCAGAGTTCAGGGGGGAAGGGCTTCCGGTGCAGGGCCAGGGATGTCAGTCCCAGCTGGGCCACGTCAGACACGGTGAGGCTGGGCTTGGGGAGCAGCTTGTCCAAACAGGGTCAGCCTGCAAGGGGCTCATTCTTCTGTGGGCCCACACCTCCTAAGGAGACGTTCAGCATCAAGATCACCTGGGGAATGCCTAAGTTGCTTCTTCTTGGAACTGAAAAAGAAAAATTACTCCCTTTTATAACACTGAAAATCGTGAGCTGTACCTTGAAATCTTCCTCCTTAAGAGAACTCCAAAGTGACTCCAAGCAGCTGCACAAGGCCTGGAGACTGGAAGACATTGGAAAGAAGACAAAGAGCTCCTGAGGGTTTTCTGTATTTTAATGATCCCCAACGGTGGATTTGGGGCTGAGTCCAGGAGCCCCAGGCACTGAGAGAAGGTTGAAGAAGCTGCTCAAGGAGTCAGAAGCAAAACTCCAAGTCCCTTGGAGCATCAGTGGCCCCACTGAGGGCAGGGAGTGCCAAAGGCTCCCCAGGGAGTGGTGAGAGCAGATCCTTGAGGCCAGGATTGCAGGAGCCCGAGGCTGTGAGCAGGGAACTGCAATGCTGAGCAAGGCCTGGGCTGGTTGGAGGAAGCAGAAAGGCCAAGGCCTGAGCCCAGGCCTGGGCCAGCAGGGCCTGTCCCTCACAGGTGGCTCGGGGCTGTTCCTGGGGCACTGGGACGGGAGAGGCAGCAAGGACAAATGTCATCAGGCTGTGTGACACTCCAGATGCTCATGGAACCAAGGGCCAGTGTGACACAGCAGGGCCTGATGGAAACAAGAGGCCGTGCTGAGCCTGCGCGCCTGTAACACCGCAGAACACTGAAATGCTGAGGGTGAGCAAAGGTTCCTTTCCTCGAGTTTGGTGCAGAGTAGAAACCCCAGCCAGATATTCTCAAGAGGTCAAAACGACACAAAAGTGTACTGGAAAAATACAGAAAACCGAGCTCCTTTGGCAAATGATTTCATACAACATCCAATTCAACGTGCAACACTTAGCGTAGCAGGAACATCATTAACTCAGCCCATGTAAGATGGAAACCTTTAGGCATAAAAATGTTAAACTACCCAAAAACATTCCAGTAAAAGAGGATAAGAAGGTTAAAAGAGAAAAAAGAGACAGAAAGACAGAAGATCTCCAGATAGATATGCAGAGAGCGACCAGCTGCTAGGCTTCCAGTGTGGGTGAGACACAGACCCAGGAGATTTCAGGATTCAGACCAGGGCTTGACGTCATGCCCGATTTTTTCAATTCCCTAGCATTTTGTAAGCTCTCCTCTTTTCGGGGACATCGGCTTTCTTCCCACTCACTGCTGTGTTTCATTGCCTTTGTGTGGGATTGATTGACAGCTCGGCCAATCAGAGCTGGGTGGGCGCTGCCCCTGCTGTGTGATTGATTGACGGCTCAGCCAATCAGAGCTGGGTGGGTGCTGCCCATGCTGTGTGATTGATTGACAGCTCAACCAATCAGAGCAGGCTGGGCGCTGCTCCTGCTGTGTGACTGATTAACGGCTCAACCAATCAGAGCTGGGTGGGCGCTGTCCCTGCTGTGTGATTGATTGACGGCTCAGACAATCAGAGCTGGGTGGGCGCTACCCCTGCTGTGTGATTGGCAGATCTGCCAGGCTGGGGGCGGGGCTCTGTCCCACCTCATTCCAAGGTCTGTCCCAGCCCCAGCCCCACTCGGCCATTCCGAGCATCCCGAGGGGTCTGGGGACATTGATGTCATCCAGCCTCTGACAGCGACCATGGGGACACTGCGGAACCTCATGGAACCAAAGAGACCATTTTGACACTCTGGTGCCTCATGCAATCAGGGGCACCTTTGTGAGACTCAGGACCCCAGTGGAACCAAGGGTCAGTGATGAAGCTGTGCGGCCCAGAGAACCAAGGAGCCTTTGTTACACAGCAGGGCCACATGGAGCCCAGGGGCCTTGGTGACTCTGCAGGACCTTAGGGAAGCAAGGGGCCATTGTTATCACTACTGAAGCAGGGAGAATATTGTGACAAGGAGAATATCGGGACACTACAGGGACTCCTGGAATCAAGGAGAACATTGTGACCCTGTGAGGCCCCATGGAACCAAGGCAACATGGAACAGGTCTGACTGGCTGGGCCTCCCGGGGGCCACCTGGCAAGACTGGCTGATCCTGGAATGTTGAGGACTGCCTCTCCTCAGCTCCTGGAGCACTGAGGCTCTGTGCTTTCCTTCCTATGGAAAAGTACCATCCGCTTTTGCAGGTTCCCACGGCTGAAACTGATATTCCCCCTGAAAAAGCACTACATACAAGGCTTGCTCCCAGCCAAAATCTGCTAGGAGTAACAGCTCTGGGTGGCCACCGTTTCCTGAGGGCTGCCTCTCATCTACCACTCTAAGGGTCGGTGTGAAGTTTCCCTCATTTTTGCCTCATGACCCTCTCAAGAAGACCTCAAGGACCCCCGCCCAGGTTGACTCTGGACAATGATTTTCTGGCCTGCTTGAGGTGGGTGCTTGCCAAGGGACTCTTTGCAGGTGTGTTGTGCTCACTGGACTCTGCTGTCATGGTACCAGCTGAAGCCTGCATGTACTGCACGACCACACCTGTCTCTTGGAGCACCACACAATGCTCCATAAATCTCCCCACCTCTTGGCCACAAGCCACTCGCTTTGGAAAAGGACTATGAAAGAGCGATCCTCTGGAGAAGACCCTGAGTACTCCCCACGGATGACCACCCTTCCATTGGCTGGCCCACCATGACGTTGGTCTTGTCTGTTGGTAGCTATTTCCCCCTTCCCCTCTTTTTCTCTCTCTATACTCCATTTCCTATATCTCTCCCCTCTATCGCAACTGAATTGTTTGGCATTCAATAAAAATGCATTGCTGTTGTTGAATAAACTGATTTGTCCCCCGCTATTTGCCTGCTATTACCTCTGAGATCAAACAATCCCCGGCCTGTGTTGGTAGATGGTGACACTCCCCCCCCCCTCCCCCCCCCCCCGCAAATCCCCCATCCCCCTGCTTCTCCCAGTTGATTGCTGATCGTGCTGTGACATGGAATGGAACATCCCTTGGGCCAGTCCAGCCCAGCTGTCCCATCCCTGTTCCCTCAGGAACACTTGCCCACCCCAAGTCCATGGGTTGGAGGGGCTTGCAGACACGCCTCGTGGGGGGAGCATTGTGACAAGGACAGGAGAACAGAACAACATTTACACTTATCAAGGGCAGAGAACAGAAGAGCACAGCCTTGGAGAAACGCACAAAGGATGTAGCTGAGGCAAACAGAGCGTGCACAAAATGCAAGGAGAATGTCAGCTCAGCTCTGCAAGGCTGACAAAAGCAGAAGTTATACACAACAATAATATTGCCCTTCCTCAAAAGCGGGGATCAAAGAGCAGTCACCTAAAAAGGATAGTGCATGTTGAAGGCAGACTCCAAAGAACCATAGAAGGACTTGTGAGAAGGGGTGCAATTATAGCAAATAAATTCCAGGTGGGGTTAACTAATGAATACATCATCAGTGTGAGTGATAAAAGCTCCGATTGCCTGGTGGCCAGTGCACTCGAGTAGATGAAGGATTGCCCAAGTGGCCACCATGGTGTAATAAAGAATACCTGCTCTCAGATCCTCAAAACTGTGTTCAAAAGTTGCTATCCAGCAGATTTCAGTATCAGTGGTGTCCCTGACTCCATTATGCCCCTTGCACACTTTCACGAGGGCCCCTTGGTTCCACGAGGCCCTGCTGGATAACAGTGGACCCTTGGTTCCATTTGGGTCTGTACTGTCAAAATGGCCTCCTTGGTTCTGCACTGCCACAATGCTCTCCTTGGTGCCACGAGGCCTTGGTGTGTCACAACAGCCTCTCGGTTCCATGAACTGCCATAGTGTCAGCACGGTCTCTTGGATCTGCAGTATCACGATGGACAGTTGGTTACAAGCAGCCCCGCCGTGTCACAACGACTATTTGCTTCAGGTGGCCCCCACAGTGTCACCATGGCCCCTTGGTTCCACGAGGCCTCGCTGCAGAACAATGGCCTCTCAGTTCCAGGAGGTTTTGTACTGTCAACAGTGCTCTCCTTGGTTCTACAGTGGCTGCTTGCTTCCATAAGGTTCCTCGGTGTCACAGTGGTCTCCTTGGCTCCATGAGGCTCTGCAATGTCCCAATAGCCCATGGTTTCCATGAGCTTCTGTCCCATCAACCATGTCCTTTGCTCCAGTGAGGCCCCGCAATGGCACACTGGACCCTTGGCTCCATGAGGTTCCATAGTGTGACATGGTTGCCTTGATTCCAAGAGGTTCTGCCGGGTCACACTGGACCCTTGGCTCCGTGAGGTTCCGTGGTATCGCCATGGTTTCCCTGGATCCGCAGTAGCACTATGGACCATAGGTTTCATGCAGCTTTGCTGTGCTACAGTGGCTCCTTGGTTCCGTCAAGTGCCACTGTGTAACAAGGGAATCTTGGTCCCATGAGGTTCTGGACTGTCACAATGCTGTCCTTGGTTCTGGACTCTAACAACGGACCCTTGGTTCCACGAGGTTCCATTACGTCACAATGCTCTCCTTGGTTCCACAAGGCCTTGCTTTGTCACAATGGACCCTTGGTTCCATGAGCTTCCGTAGTGTAACCATGGTCTCCTGGGATCTGCATTGTCACAATGGACAATTGGTTGCATGGGAGCCTGCTGTGTCACAAGAGAGCCTTAGTTCCATGACATTCTGGACTGTCACAGTGGTCTCCCTGCTTCAACGAGGCCCTGGAGTGTCACAAGGGCTGCTTGGTTCTGTGAGCTTCCACAACGTCCCAATGGTCTCCTTGTTTCTGCAGTGTCATAGTGGACTCTTGGTTCCATTAGGTTCTCTAAATGTCACAGGTCTCCCTGGTTCCATGTGGCCCTGCTGTGTCACCACAGCCCCTTGGTTCCAGGAGTTTCTGGGCTGTCAGCAGTGGTTCCTTTTCTTCCAATCAGGCACCGCTGTGTCACACTGCACCCTGGCTTCCATGAAGTTCTTCAGTGTCACAGTGGCCCCTTGGATCCATGCGGTCCCATAGTGTCACCATGGTCTCCTTGGATCTGCATTGTCATAAGGGACCATTGGTTCCATGTGGCCCGGCTGTGTCACAGTGATGTGGATTCCGTAATTGCCTTCAGCGTCACAATGGAGCCTTGTTTCTGTGAGGCTCTCAACTGTCACAATTGTCTCCTTGGTTCCATCAGCCCCCGCTGTGTCACAAGGGTCCCCTTGGTTCCATGAGCACACCAAAGCTTTGCATAAACATTGAGCAGCACCTGCTTAACACACCTGGGAACATCTGTCTGCATTCAAAAGACAGGTCACAGCTGAGAAAGGCACCAGCAGCTTCCATCTGCAACAGAGATGCAGGGAAAGGACAAGGACAGAGAATTCAGCTGCAAGACTCCGAGAATTCTGCATCCAGACATCATTTCTGGTCCCACTGTCCCTAGTAGAAAGGTGTCATCATTCCAGGCAGCCTGTACTCAGCATGTGCTTCTACAGTGGGGATTTGTCGTTTAGGAAACCTGCTCAGGCTTTTCCCTTCTTTCCTCACAAACAGGAATACTTGTCCCGGGCCTGGATGCAGGCAGAGCCCTGAGGAGAGCACGTGGGACATGGTGCAGTGGGCAGGGACAGCCAGCTGCAGAGTTCAGGGGGGAAGGGCTTCCGGTGCAGGGCCAGGGATGTCAGTCCCAGCTGGGCCACGTCAGACACGGTGAGGCTGGGCTTGGGGAGCAGCTTGTCCAAACAGGGTCAGCCTGCAAGGGGCTCATTCTTCTGTGGGCCCACACCTCCTAAGGAGACGTTCAGCATCAAGATCACCTGGGGAATGCCTAAGTTGCTTCTTCTTGGAACTGAAAAAGAAAAATTACTCCCTTTTATAACACTGAAAATCGTGAGCTGTACCTTGAAATCTTCCTCCTTAAGAGAACTCCAAAGTGACTCCAAGCAGCTGCACAAGGCCTGGAGACTGGAAGACATTGGAAAGAAGACAAAGAGCTCCTGAGGGTTTTCTGTATTTTAATGATCCCCAACGGTGGATTTGGGGCTGAGTCCAGGAGCCCCAGGCACTGAGAGAAGGTTGAAGAAGCTGCTCAAGGAGTCAGAAGCAAAACTCCAAGTCCCTTGGAGCATCAGTGGCCCCACTGAGGGCAGGGAGTGCCAAAGGCTCCCCAGGGAGTGGTGAGAGCAGATCCTTGAGGCCAGGATTGCAGGAGCCCGAGGCTGTGAGCAGGGAACTGCAATGCTGAGCAAGGCCTGGGCTGGTTGGAGGAAGCAGAAAGGCCAAGGCCTGAGCCCAGGCCTGGGCCAGCAGGGCCTGTCCCTCACAGGTGGCTCGGGGCTGTTCCTGGGGCACTGGGACGGGAGAGGCAGCAAGGACAAATGTCATCAGGCTGTGTGACACTCCAGATGCTCATGGAACCAAGGGCCAGTGTGACACAGCAGGGCCTGATGGAAACAAGAGGCCGTGCTGAGCCTGCGCGCCTGTAACACCGCAGAACACTGAAATGCTGAGGGTGAGCAAAGGTTCCTTTCCTCGAGTTTGGTGCAGAGTAGAAACCCCAGCCAGATATTCTCAAGAGGTCAAAACGACACAAAAGTGTACTGGAAAAATACAGAAAACCGAGCTCCTTTGGCAAATGATTTCATACAACATCCAATTCAACGTGCAACACTTAGCGTAGCAGGAACATCATTAACTCAGCCCATGTAAGATGGAAACCTTTAGGCATAAAAATGTTAAACTACCCAAAAACATTCCAGTAAAAGAGGATAAGAAGGTTAAAAGAGAAAAAAGAGACAGAAAGACAGAAGATCTCCAGATAGATATGCAGAGAGCGACCAGCTGCTAGGCTTCCAGTGTGGGTGAGACACAGACCCAGGAGATTTCAGGATTCAGACCAGGGCTTGACGTCATGCCCGATTTTTTCAATTCCCTAGCATTTTGTAAGCTCTCCTCTTTTCGGGGACATCGGCTTTCTTCCCACTCACTGCTGTGTTTCATTGCCTTTGTGTGGGATTGATTGACAGCTCGGCCAATCAGAGCTGGGTGGGCGCTGCCCCTGCTGTGTGATTGATTGACGGCTCAGCCAATCAGAGCTGGGTGGGCGCTGCCCATGCTGTGTGATTGATTGACAGCTCAACCAATCAGAGCAGGCTGGGCGCTGCTCCTGCTGTGTGACTGATTAACGGCTCAACCAATCAGAGCTGGGTGGGCGCTGTCCCTGCTGTGTGATTGATTGACGGCTCAGACAATCAGAGCTGGGTGGGCGCTACCCCTGCTGTGTGATTGGCAGATCTGCCAGGCTGGGGGCGGGGCTCTGTCCCACCTCATTCCAAGGTCTGTCCCAGCCCCAGCCCCACTCGGCCATTCCGAGCATCCCGAGGGGTCTGGGGACATTGATGTCATCCAGCCTCTGACAGCGACCATGGGGACACTGCGGAACCTCATGGAACCAAAGAGACCATTTTGACACTCTGGTGCCTCATGCAATCAGGGGCACCTTTGTGAGACTCAGGACCCCAGTGGAACCAAGGGTCAGTGATGAAGCTGTGCGGCCCAGAGAACCAAGGAGCCTTTGTTACACAGCAGGGCCACATGGAGCCCAGGGGCCTTGGTGACTCTGCAGGACCTTAGGGAAGCAAGGGGCCATTGTTATCACTACTGAAGCAGGGAGAATATTGTGACAAGGAGAATATCGGGACACTACAGGGACTCCTGGAATCAAGGAGAACATTGTGACCCTGTGAGGCCCCATGGAACCAAGGCAACATGGAACAGGTCTGACTGGCTGGGCCTCCCGGGGGCCACCTGGCAAGACTGGCTGATCCTGGAATGTTGAGGACTGCCTCTCCTCAGCTCCTGGAGCACTGAGGCTCTGTGCTTTCCTTCCTATGGAAAAGTACCATCCGCTTTTGCAGGTTCCCACGGCTGAAACTGATATTCCCCCTGAAAAAGCACTACATACAAGGCTTGCTCCCAGCCAAAATCTGCTAGGAGTAACAGCTCTGGGTGGCCACCGTTTCCTGAGGGCTGCCTCTCATCTACCACTCTAAGGGTCGGTGTGAAGTTTCCCTCATTTTTGCCTCATGACCCTCTCAAGAAGACCTCAAGGACCCCCGCCCAGGTTGACTCTGGACAATGATTTTCTGGCCTGCTTGAGGTGGGTGCTTGCCAAGGGACTCTTTGCAGGTGTGTTGTGCTCACTGGACTCTGCTGTCATGGTACCAGCTGAAGCCTGCATGTACTGCACGACCGCACCTGTCTCTTGGAGCACCACACAATGCTCCATAAATCTCCCCACCTCTTGGCCACAAGCCACTCGCTTTGGAAAAGGACTATGAAAGAGCGATCCTCTGGAGAAGACCCTGAGTACTCCCCACGGATGACCACCCTTCCGTTGGCTGGCCCACCATGACGTTGGTCTTGTCTGTTGGTAGCTATTTCCCCCTTCCCCTCTTTTTCTCTCTCTATACTCCATTTCCTATATCTCTCCCCTCTATCGCAACTGAATTGTTTGGCATTCAATAAAAATGCATTGCTGTTGTTGAATAAACTGATTTGTCCCCCGCTATTTGCCTGCTATTACCTCTGAGATCAAACAATCCCCGGCCTGTGTTGGTAGATGGTGACACTCCCCCCCCCCCTCCCCCCCCCCCCCGCAAATCCCCCATCCCCCTGCTTCTCCCAGTTGATTGCTGATCGTGCTGTGACATGGAATGGAACATCCCTTGGGCCAGTCCAGCCCAGCTGTCCCATCCCTGTTCCCTCAGGAACACTTGCCCACCCCAAGTCCATGGGTTGGAGGGGCTTGCAGACACGCCTCGTGGGGGGAGCATTGTGACAAGGACAGGAGAACAGAACAACATTTACACTTATCAAGGGCAGAGAACAGAAGAGCACAGCCTTGGAGAAACGCACAAAGGATGTAGCTGAGGCAAACAGAGCGTGCACAAAATGCAAGGAGAATGTCAGCTCAGCTCTGCAAGGCTGACAAAAGCAGAAGTTATACACAACAATAATATTGCCCTTCCTCAAAAGCGGGGATCAAAGAGCAGTCACCTAAAATGGACAGTGCATGTTGAAGGCAGACTCCAAAGAACCATAGAAGGACTTGTGAGAAGGGGTGCAATTATGGCAAATAAATTCCAGGTGGGGTTAACTAATGAATACATCATCAGTGTGAGTGATAAAAGCTCCGATTGCCTGGTGGCCAGTGCACTCGAGTAGATGAAGGATTGCCCAAGTGGCCACCATGGTGTAATAAAGAATACCTGCTCTCAGATCCTCAAAACTGTGTTCAAAAGTTGCTATCCAGCAGATTTCAGTATCAGTGGTGTCCCTGACTCCATTATGCCCCTTGCACACTTTCACGAGGGCCCCTTGGTTCCACGAGGCCCTGCTGGATAACAGTGGACCCTTGGTTCCATTTGGGTCTGTACTGTCAAAATGGCCTCCTTGGTTCTGCACTGCCACAATGCTCTCCTTGGTGCCACGAGGCCTTGGTGTGTCACAACAGCCTCTCGGTTCCATGAACTGCCATAGTGTCAGCACGGTCTCTTGGATCTGCAGTATCACGATGGACAGTTGGTTACAAGCAGCCCCGCCGTGTCACAACGACTATTTGCTTCAGGTGGCCCCCACAGTGTCACCATGGCCCCTTGGTTCCACGAGGCCTCGCTGCAGAACAATGGCCTCTCAGTTCCAGGAGGTTTTGTACTGTCAACAGTGCTCTCCTTGGTTCTACAGTGGCTGCTTGCTTCCATAAGGTTCCTCGGTGTCACAGTGGTCTCCTTGGCTCCATGAGGCTCTGCAATGTCCCAATAGCCCATGGTTTCCATGAGCTTCTGTCCCATCAACCATGTCCTTTGCTCCAGTGAGGCCCCGCAATGGCACACTGGACCCTTGGCTCCATGAGGTTCCATAGTGTGACATGGTTGCCTTGATTCCAAGAGGTTCTGCCGGGTCACACTGGACCCTTGGCTCCGTGAGGTTCCGTGGTATCGCCATGGTTTCCCTGGATCCGCAGTAGCACTATGGACCATAGGTTTCATGCAGCTTTGCTGTGCTACAGTGGCTCCTTGGTTCCGTCAAGTGCCACTGTGTAACAAGGGAATCTTGGTCCCATGAGGTTCTGGACTGTCACAATGCTGTCCTTGGTTCTGGACTCTAACAACGGACCCTTGGTTCCACGAGGTTCCATTACGTCACAATGCTCTCCTTGGTTCCACAAGGCCTTGCTTTGTCACAATGGACCCTTGGTTCCATGAGCTTCCGTAGTGTAACCATGGTCTCCTGGGATCTGCATTGTCACAATGGACAATTGGTTGCATGGGAGCCTGCTGTGTCACAAGAGAGCCTTAGTTCCATGACATTCTGGACTGTCACAGTGGTCTCCCTGCTTCAACGAGGCCCTGGAGTGTCACAAGGGCTGCTTGGTTCTGTGAGCTTCCACAACGTCCCAATGGTCTCCTTGTTTCTGCAGTGTCATAGTGGACTCTTGGTTCCATTAGGTTCTCTAAATGTCACAGGTCTCCCTGGTTCCATGTGGCCCTGCTGTGTCACCACAGCCCCTTGGTTCCAGGAGTTTCTGGGCTGTCAGCAGTGGTTCCTTTTCTTCCAATCAGGCACCGCTGTGTCACACTGCACCCTGGCTTCCATGAAGTTCTTCAGTGTCACAGTGGCCCCTTGGATCCATGCGGTCCCATAGTGTCACCATGGTCTCCTTGGATCTGCATTGTCATAAGGGACCATTGGTTCCATGTGGCCCGGCTGTGTCACAGTGATGTGGATTCCGTAATTGCCTTCAGCGTCACAATGGAGCCTTGTTTCTGTGAGGCTCTCAACTGTCACAATTGTCTCCTTGGTTCCATCAGCCCCCGCTGTGTCACAAGGGTCCCCTTGGTTCCATGAGCACACCAAAGCTTTGCATAAACATTGAGCAGCACCTGCTTAACACACCTGGGAACATCTGTCTGCATTCAAAAGACAGGTCACAGCTGAGAAAGGCACCAGCAGCTTCCATCTGCAACAGAGATGCAGGGAAAGGACAAGGACAGAGAATTCAGCTGCAAGACTCCGAGAATTCTGCATCCAGACATCATTTCTGGTCCCACTGTCCCTAGTAGAAAGGTGTCATCATTCCAGGCAGCCTGTACTCAGCATGTGCTTCTACAGTGGGGATTTGTCGTTTAGGAAACCTGCTCAGGCTTTTCCCTTCTTTCCTCACAAACAGGAATACTTGTCCCGGGCCTGGATGCAGGCAGAGCCCTGAGGAGAGCACGTGGGACATGGTGCAGTGGGCAGGGACAGCCAGCTGCAGAGTTCAGGGGGGAAGGGCTTCCGGTGCAGGGCCAGGGATGTCAGTCCCAGCTGGGCCACGTCAGACACGGTGAGGCTGGGCTTGGGGAGCAGCTTGTCCAAACAGGGTCAGCCTGCAAGGGGCTCATTCTTCTGTGGGCCCACACCTCCTAAGGAGACGTTCAGCATCAAGATCACCTGGGGAATGCCTAAGTTGCTTCTTCTTGGAACTGAAAAAGAAAAATTACTCCCTTTTATAACACTGAAAATCGTGAGCTGTACCTTGAAATCTTCCTCCTTAAGAGAACTCCAAAGTGACTCCAAGCAGCTGCACAAGGCCTGGAGACTGGAAGACATTGGAAAGAAGACAAAGAGCTCCTGAGGGTTTTCTGTATTTTAATGATCCCCAACGGTGGATTTGGGGCTGAGTCCAGGAGCCCCAGGCACTGAGAGAAGGTTGAAGAAGCTGCTCAAGGAGTCAGAAGCAAAACTCCAAGTCCCTTGGAGCATCAGTGGCCCCACTGAGGGCAGGGAGTGCCAAAGGCTCCCCAGGGAGTGGTGAGAGCAGATCCTTGAGGCCAGGATTGCAGGAGCCCGAGGCTGTGAGCAGGGAACTGCAATGCTGAGCAAGGCCTGGGCTGGTTGGAGGAAGCAGAAAGGCCAAGGCCTGAGCCCAGGCCTGGGCCAGCAGGGCCTGTCCCTCACAGGTGGCTCGGGGCTGTTCCTGGGGCACTGGGACGGGAGAGGCAGCAAGGACAAATGTCATCAGGCTGTGTGACACTCCAGATGCTCATGGAACCAAGGGCCAGTGTGACACAGCAGGGCCTGATGGAAACAAGAGGCCGTGCTGAGCCTGCGCGCCTGTAACACCGCAGAACACTGAAATGCTGAGGGTGAGCAAAGGTTCCTTTCCTCGAGTTTGGTGCAGAGTAGAAACCCCAGCCAGATATTCTCAAGAGGTCAAAACGACACAAAAGTGTACTGGAAAAATACAGAAAACCGAGCTCCTTTGGCAAATGATTTCATACAACATCCAATTCAACGTGCAACACTTAGCGTAGCAGGAACATCATTAACTCAGCCCATGTAAGATGGAAACCTTTAGGCATAAAAATGTTAAACTACCCAAAAACATTCCAGTAAAAGAGGATAAGAAGGTTAAAAGAGAAAAAAGAGACAGAAAGACAGAAGATCTCCAGATAGATATGCAGAGAGCGACCAGCTGCTAGGCTTCCAGTGTGGGTGAGACACAGACCCAGGAGATTTCAGGATTCAGACCAGGGCTTGACGTCATGCCCGATTTTTTCAATTCCCTAGCATTTTGTAAGCTCTCCTCTTTTCGGGGACATCGGCTTTCTTCCCACTCACTGCTGTGTTTCATTGCCTTTGTGTGGGATTGATTGACAGCTCGGCCAATCAGAGCTGGGTGGGCGCTGCCCCTGCTGTGTGATTGATTGACGGCTCAGCCAATCAGAGCTGGGTGGGTGCTGCCCATGCTGTGTGATTGATTGACAGCTCAACCAATCAGAGCAGGCTGGGCGCTGCTCCTGCTGTGTGACTGATTAACGGCTCAACCAATCAGAGCTGGGTGGGCGCTGTCCCTGCTGTGTGATTGATTGACGGCTCAGACAATCAGAGCTGGGTGGGCGCTACCCCTGCTGTGTGATTGGCAGATCTGCCAGGCTGGGGGCGGGGCTCTGTCCCACCTCATTCCAAGGTCTGTCCCAGCCCCAGCCCCACTCGGCCATTCCGAGCATCCCGAGGGGTCTGGGGACATTGATGTCATCCAGCCTCTGACAGCGACCATGGGGACACTGCGGAACCTCATGGAACCAAAGAGACCATTTTGACACTCTGGTGCCTCATGCAATCAGGGGCACCTTTGTGAGACTCAGGACCCCAGTGGAACCAAGGGTCAGTGATGAAGCTGTGCGGCCCAGAGAACCAAGGAGCCTTTGTTACACAGCAGGGCCACATGGAGCCCAGGGGCCTTGGTGACTCTGCAGGACCTTAGGGAAGCAAGGGGCCATTGTTATCACTACTGAAGCAGGGAGAATATTGTGACAAGGAGAATATCGGGACACTACAGGGACTCCTGGAATCAAGGAGAACATTGTGACCCTGTGAGGCCCCATGGAACCAAGGCAACATGGAACAGGTCTGACTGGCTGGGCCTCCCGGGGGCCACCTGGCAAGACTGGCTGATCCTGGAATGTTGAGGACTGCCTCTCCTCAGCTCCTGGAGCACTGAGGCTCTGTGCTTTCCTTCCTATGGAAAAGTACCATCCGCTTTTGCAGGTTCCCACGGCTGAAACTGATATTCCCCCTGAAAAAGCACTACATACAAGGCTTGCTCCCAGCCAAAATCTGCTAGGAGTAACAGCTCTGGGTGGCCACCGTTTCCTGAGGGCTGCCTCTCATCTACCACTCTAAGGGTCGGTGTGAAGTTTCCCTCATTTTTGCCTCATGACCCTCTCAAGAAGACCTCAAGGACCCCCGCCCAGGTTGACTCTGGACAATGATTTTCTGGCCTGCTTGAGGTGGGTGCTTGCCAAGGGACTCTTTGCAGGTGTGTTGTGCTCACTGGACTCTGCTGTCATGGTACCAGCTGAAGCCTGCATGTACTGCACGACCACACCTGTCTCTTGGAGCACCACACAATGCTCCATAAATCTCCCCACCTCTTGGCCACAAGCCACTCGCTTTGGAAAAGGACTATGAAAGAGCGATCCTCTGGAGAAGACCCTGAGTACTCCCCACGGATGACCACCCTTCCATTGGCTGGCCCACCATGACGTTGGTCTTGTCTGTTGGTAGCTATTTCCCCCTTCCCCTCTTTTTCTCTCTCTATACTCCATTTCCTATATCTCTCCCCTCTATCGCAACTGAATTGTTTGGCATTCAATAAAAATGCATTGCTGTTGTTGAATAAACTGATTTGTCCCCCGCTATTTGCCTGCTATTACCTCTGAGATCAAACAATCCCCAGCCTGTGTTGGTAGATGGTGACACTCCCCCCCCCCTCCCCCCCCCCCGCAAATCCCCCATCCCCCTGCTTCTCCCAGTTGATTGCTGATCGTGCTGTGACATGGAATGGAACATCCCTTGGGCCAGTCCAGCCCAGCTGTCCCATCCCTGTTCCCTCAGGAACACTTGCCCACCCCAAGTCCATGGGTTGGAGGGGCTTGCAGACACGCCTCGTGGGGGGAGCATTGTGACAAGGACAGGAGAACAGAACAACATTTACACTTATCAAGGGCAGAGAACAGAAGAGCACAGCCTTGGAGAAACGCACAAAGGATGTAGCTGAGGCAAACAGAGCGTGCACAAAATGCAAGGAGAATGTCAGCTCAGCTCTGCAAGGCTGACAAAAGCAGAAGTTATACACAACAATAATATTGCCCTTCCTCAAAAGCGGGGATCAAAGAGCAGTCACCTAAAAAGGATAGTGCATGTTGAAGGCAGACTCCAAAGAACCATAGAAGGACTTGTGAGAAGGGGTGCAATTATAGCAAATAAATTCCAGGTGGGGTTAACTAATGAATACATCATCAGTGTGAGTGATAAAAGCTCCGATTGCCTGGTGGCCAGTGCACTCGAGTAGATGAAGGATTGCCCAAGTGGCCACCATGGTGTAATAAAGAATACCTGCTCTCAGATCCTCAAAACTGTGTTCAAAAGTTGCTATCCAGCAGATTTCAGTATCAGTGGTGTCCCTGACTCCATTATGCCCCTTGCACACTTTCACGAGGGCCCCTTGGTTCCACGAGGCCCTGCTGGATAACAGTGGACCCTTGGTTCCATTTGGGTCTGTACTGTCAAAATGGCCTCCTTGGTTCTGCACTGCCACAATGCTCTCCTTGGTGCCACGAGGCCTTGGTGTGTCACAACAGCCTCTCGGTTCCATGAACTGCCATAGTGTCAGCACGGTCTCTTGGATCTGCAGTATCACGATGGACAGTTGGTTACAAGCAGCCCCGCCGTGTCACAACGACTATTTGCTTCAGGTGGCCCCCACAGTGTCACCATGGCCCCTTGGTTCCACGAGGCCTCGCTGCAGAACAATGGCCTCTCAGTTCCAGGAGGTTTTGTACTGTCAACAGTGCTCTCCTTGGTTCTACAGTGGCTGCTTGCTTCCATAAGGTTCCTCGGTGTCACAGTGGTCTCCTTGGCTCCATGAGGCTCTGCAATGTCCCAATAGCCCATGGTTTCCATGAGCTTCTGTCCCATCAACCATGTCCTTTGCTCCAGTGAGGCCCCGCAATGGCACACTGGACCCTTGGCTCCATGAGGTTCCATAGTGTGACATGGTTGCCTTGATTCCAAGAGGTTCTGCCGGGTCACACTGGACCCTTGGCTCCGTGAGGTTCCGTGGTATCGCCATGGTTTCCCTGGATCCGCAGTAGCACTATGGACCATAGGTTTCATGCAGCTTTGCTGTGCTACAGTGGCTCCTTGGTTCCGTCAAGTGCCACTGTGTAACAAGGGAATCTTGGTCCCATGAGGTTCTGGACTGTCACAATGCTGTCCTTGGTTCTGGACTCTAACAACGGACCCTTGGTTCCACGAGGTTCCATTACGTCACAATGCTCTCCTTGGTTCCACAAGGCCTTGCTTTGTCACAATGGACCCTTGGTTCCATGAGCTTCCGTAGTGTAACCATGGTCTCCTGGGATCTGCATTGTCACAATGGACAATTGGTTGCATGGGAGCCTGCTGTGTCACAAGAGAGCCTTAGTTCCATGACATTCTGGACTGTCACAGTGGTCTCCCTGCTTCAACGAGGCCCTGGAGTGTCACAAGGGCTGCTTGGTTCTGTGAGCTTCCACAACGTCCCAATGGTCTCCTTGTTTCTGCAGTGTCATAGTGGACTCTTGGTTCCATTAGGTTCTCTAAATGTCACAGGTCTCCCTGGTTCCATGTGGCCCTGCTGTGTCACCACAGCCCCTTGGTTCCAGGAGTTTCTGGGCTGTCAGCAGTGGTTCCTTTTCTTCCAATCAGGCACCGCTGTGTCACACTGCACCCTGGCTTCCATGAAGTTCTTCAGTGTCACAGTGGCCCCTTGGATCCATGCGGTCCCATAGTGTCACCATGGTCTCCTTGGATCTGCATTGTCATAAGGGACCATTGGTTCCATGTGGCCCGGCTGTGTCACAGTGATGTGGATTCCGTAATTGCCTTCAGCGTCACAATGGAGCCTTGTTTCTGTGAGGCTCTCAACTGTCACAATTGTCTCCTTGGTTCCATCAGCCCCCGCTGTGTCACAAGGGTCCCCTTGGTTCCATGAGCACACCAAAGCTTTGCATAAACATTGAGCAGCACCTGCTTAACACACCTGGGAACATCTGTCTGCATTCAAAAGACAGGTCACAGCTGAGAAAGGCACCAGCAGCTTCCATCTGCAACAGAGATGCAGGGAAAGGACAAGGACAGAGAATTCAGCTGCAAGACTCCGAGAATTCTGCATCCAGACATCATTTCTGGTCCCACTGTCCCTAGTAGAAAGGTGTCATCATTCCAGGCAGCCTGTACTCAGCATGTGCTTCTACAGTGGGGATTTGTCGTTTAGGAAACCTGCTCAGGCTTTTCCCTTCTTTCCTCACAAACAGGAATACTTGTCCCGGGCCTGGATGCAGGCAGAGCCCTGAGGAGAGCACGTGGGACATGGTGCAGTGGGCAGGGACAGCCAGCTGCAGAGTTCAGGGGGGAAGGGCTTCCGGTGCAGGGCCAGGGATGTCAGTCCCAGCTGGGCCACGTCAGACACGGTGAGGCTGGGCTTGGGGAGCAGCTTGTCCAAACAGGGTCAGCCTGCAAGGGGCTCATTCTTCTGTGGGCCCACACCTCCTAAGGAGACGTTCAGCATCAAGATCACCTGGGGAATGCCTAAGTTGCTTCTTCTTGGAACTGAAAAAGAAAAATTACTCCCTTTTATAACACTGAAAATCGTGAGCTGTACCTTGAAATCTTCCTCCTTAAGAGAACTCCAAAGTGACTCCAAGCAGCTGCACAAGGCCTGGAGACTGGAAGACATTGGAAAGAAGACAAAGAGCTCCTGAGGGTTTTCTGTATTTTAATGATCCCCAACGGTGGATTTGGGGCTGAGTCCAGGAGCCCCAGGCACTGAGAGAAGGTTGAAGAAGCTGCTCAAGGAGTCAGAAGCAAAACTCCAAGTCCCTTGGAGCATCAGTGGCCCCACTGAGGGCAGGGAGTGCCAAAGGCTCCCCAGGGAGTGGTGAGAGCAGATCCTTGAGGCCAGGATTGCAGGAGCCCGAGGCTGTGAGCAGGGAACTGCAATGCTGAGCAAGGCCTGGGCTGGTTGGAGGAAGCAGAAAGGCCAAGGCCTGAGCCCAGGCCTGGGCCAGCAGGGCCTGTCCCTCACAGGTGGCTCGGGGCTGTTCCTGGGGCACTGGGACGGGAGAGGCAGCAAGGACAAATGTCATCAGGCTGTGTGACACTCCAGATGCTCATGGAACCAAGGGCCAGTGTGACACAGCAGGGCCTGATGGAAACAAGAGGCCGTGCTGAGCCTGCGCGCCTGTAACACCGCAGAACACTGAAATGCTGAGGGTGAGCAAAGGTTCCTTTCCTCGAGTTTGGTGCAGAGTAGAAACCCCAGCCAGATATTCTCAAGAGGTCAAAACGACACAAAAGTGTACTGGAAAAATACAGAAAACCGAGCTCCTTTGGCAAATGATTTCATACAACATCCAATTCAACGTGCAACACTTAGCGTAGCAGGAACATCATTAACTCAGCCCATGTAAGATGGAAACCTTTAGGCATAAAAATGTTAAACTACCCAAAAACATTCCAGTAAAAGAGGATAAGAAGGTTAAAAGAGAAAAAAGAGACAGAAAGACAGAAGATCTCCAGATAGATATGCAGAGAGCGACCAGCTGCTAGGCTTCCAGTGTGGGTGAGACACAGACCCAGGAGATTTCAGGATTCAGACCAGGGCTTGACGTCATGCCCGATTTTTTCAATTCCCTAGCATTTTGTAAGCTCTCCTCTTTTCGGGGACATCGGCTTTCTTCCCACTCACTGCTGTGTTTCATTGCCTTTGTGTGGGATTGATTGACAGCTCGGCCAATCAGAGCTGGGTGGGCGCTGCCCCTGCTGTGTGATTGATTGACGGCTCAGCCAATCAGAGCTGGGTGGGCGCTGCCCATGCTGTGTGATTGATTGACAGCTCAACCAATCAGAGCAGGCTGGGCGCTGCTCCTGCTGTGTGACTGATTAACGGCTCAACCAATCAGAGCTGGGTGGGCGCTGTCCCTGCTGTGTGATTGATTGACGGCTCAGACAATCAGAGCTGGGTGGGCGCTACCCCTGCTGTGTGATTGGCAGATCTGCCAGGCTGGGGGCGGGGCTCTGTCCCACCTCATTCCAAGGTCTGTCCCAGCCCCAGCCCCACTCGGCCATTCCGAGCATCCCGAGGGGTCTGGGGACATTGATGTCATCCAGCCTCTGACAGCGACCATGGGGACACTGCGGAACCTCATGGAACCAAAGAGACCATTTTGACACTCTGGTGCCTCATGCAATCAGGGGCACCTTTGTGAGACTCAGGACCCCAGTGGAACCAAGGGTCAGTGATGAAGCTGTGCGGCCCAGAGAACCAAGGAGCCTTTGTTACACAGCAGGGCCACATGGAGCCCAGGGGCCTTGGTGACTCTGCAGGACCTTAGGGAAGCAAGGGGCCATTGTTATCACTACTGAAGCAGGGAGAATATTGTGACAAGGAGAATATCGGGACACTACAGGGACTCCTGGAATCAAGGAGAACATTGTGACCCTGTGAGGCCCCATGGAACCAAGGCAACATGGAACAGGTCTGACTGGCTGGGCCTCCCGGGGGCCACCTGGCAAGACTGGCTGATCCTGGAATGTTGAGGACTGCCTCTCCTCAGCTCCTGGAGCACTGAGGCTCTGTGCTTTCCTTCCTATGGAAAAGTACCATCCGCTTTTGCAGGTTCCCACGGCTGAAACTGATATTCCCCCTGAAAAAGCACTACATACAAGGCTTGCTCCCAGCCAAAATCTGCTAGGAGTAACAGCTCTGGGTGGCCACCGTTTCCTGAGGGCTGCCTCTCATCTACCACTCTAAGGGTCGGTGTGAAGTTTCCCTCATTTTTGCCTCATGACCCTCTCAAGAAGACCTCAAGGACCCCCGCCCAGGTTGACTCTGGACAATGATTTTCTGGCCTGCTTGAGGTGGGTGCTTGCCAAGGGACTCTTTGCAGGTGTGTTGTGCTCACTGGACTCTGCTGTCATGGTACCAGCTGAAGCCTGCATGTACTGCACGACCGCACCTGTCTCTTGGAGCACCACACAATGCTCCATAAATCTCCCCACCTCTTGGCCACAAGCCACTCGCTTTGGAAAAGGACTATGAAAGAGCGATCCTCTGGAGAAGACCCTGAGTACTCCCCACGGATGACCACCCTTCCGTTGGCTGGCCCACCATGACGTTGGTCTTGTCTGTTGGTAGCTATTTCCCCCTTCCCCTCTTTTTCTCTCTCTATACTCCATTTCCTATATCTCTCCCCTCTATCGCAACTGAATTGTTTGGCATTCAATAAAAATGCATTGCTGTTGTTGAATAAACTGATTTGTCCCCCGCTATTTGCCTGCTATTACCTCTGAGATCAAACAATCCCCGGCCTGTGTTGGTAGATGGTGACACTCCCCCCCCCCCTCCCCCCCCCCCCGCAAATCCCCCATCCCCCTGCTTCTCCCAGTTGATTGCTGATCGTGCTGTGACATGGAATGGAACATCCCTTGGGCCAGTCCAGCCCAGCTGTCCCATCCCTGTTCCCTCAGGAACACTTGCCCACCCCAAGTCCATGGGTTGGAGGGGCTTGCAGACACGCCTCGTGGGGGGAGCATTGTGACAAGGACAGGAGAACAGAACAACATTTACACTTATCAAGGGCAGAGAACAGAAGAGCACAGCCTTGGAGAAACGCACAAAGGATGTAGCTGAGGCAAACAGAGCGTGCACAAAATGCAAGGAGAATGTCAGCTCAGCTCTGCAAGGCTGACAAAAGCAGAAGTTATACACAACAATAATATTGCCCTTCCTCAAAAGCGGGGATCAAAGAGCAGTCACCTAAAATGGACAGTGCATGTTGAAGGCAGACTCCAAAGAACCATAGAAGGACTTGTGAGAAGGGGTGCAATTATGGCAAATAAATTCCAGGTGGGGTTAACTAATGAATACATCATCAGTGTGAGTGATAAAAGCTCCGATTGCCTGGTGGCCAGTGCACTCGAGTAGATGAAGGATTGCCCAAGTGGCCACCATGATGTAATAAAGAATACCTGCTCTCAGATCCTCAAAACTGTGTTCAAAAGTTGCTATCCAGCAGATTTCAGTATCAGTGGTGTCCCTGACTCCATTATGCCCCTTGCACACTTTCACGAGGGCCCCTTGGTTCCACGAGGCCCTGCTGGATAACAGTGGACCCTTGGTTCCATTTGGGTCTGTACTGTCAAAATGGCCTCCTTGGTTCTGCACTGCCACAATGCTCTCCTTGGTGCCACGAGGCCTTGGTGTGTCACAACAGCCTCTCGGTTCCATGAACTGCCATAGTGTCAGCACGGTCTCTTGGATCTGCAGTATCACGATGGACAGTTGGTTACAAGCAGCCCCGCCGTGTCACAACGACTATTTGCTTCAGGTGGCCCCCACAGTGTCACCATGGCCCCTTGGTTCCACGAGGCCTCGCTGCAGAACAATGGCCTCTCAGTTCCAGGAGGTTTTGTACTGTCAACAGTGCTCTCCTTGGTTCTACAGTGGCTGCTTGCTTCCATAAGGTTCCTCGGTGTCACAGTGGTCTCCTTGGCTCCATGAGGCTCTGCAATGTCCCAATAGCCCATGGTTTCCATGAGCTTCTGTCCCATCAACCATGTCCTTTGCTCCAGTGAGGCCCCGCAATGGCACACTGGACCCTTGGCTCCATGAGGTTCCATAGTGTGACATGGTTGCCTTGATTCCAAGAGGTTCTGCCGGGTCACACTGGACCCTTGGCTCCGTGAGGTTCCGTGGTATCGCCATGGTTTCCCTGGATCCGCAGTAGCACTATGGACCATAGGTTTCATGCAGCTTTGCTGTGCTACAGTGGCTCCTTGGTTCCGTCAAGTGCCACTGTGTAACAAGGGAATCTTGGTCCCATGAGGTTCTGGACTGTCACAATGCTGTCCTTGGTTCTGGACTCTAACAACGGACCCTTGGTTCCACGAGGTTCCATTACGTCACAATGCTCTCCTTGGTTCCACAAGGCCTTGCTTTGTCACAATGGACCCTTGGTTCCATGAGCTTCCGTAGTGTAACCATGGTCTCCTGGGATCTGCATTGTCACAATGGACAATTGGTTGCATGGGAGCCTGCTGTGTCACAAGAGAGCCTTAGTTCCATGACATTCTGGACTGTCACAGTGGTCTCCCTGCTTCAACGAGGCCCTGGAGTGTCACAAGGGCTGCTTGGTTCTGTGAGCTTCCACAACGTCCCAATGGTCTCCTTGTTTCTGCAGTGTCATAGTGGACTCTTGGTTCCATTAGGTTCTCTAAATGTCACAGGTCTCCCTGGTTCCATGTGGCCCTGCTGTGTCACCACAGCCCCTTGGTTCCAGGAGTTTCTGGGCTGTCAGCAGTGGTTCCTTTTCTTCCAATCAGGCACCGCTGTGTCACACTGCACCCTGGCTTCCATGAAGTTCTTCAGTGTCACAGTGGCCCCTTGGATCCATGCGGTCCCATAGTGTCACCATGGTCTCCTTGGATCTGCATTGTCATAAGGGACCATTGGTTCCATGTGGCCCGGCTGTGTCACAGTGATGTGGATTCCGTAATTGCCTTCAGCGTCACAATGGAGCCTTGTTTCTGTGAGGCTCTGAACTGTCACAATTGTCTCCTTGGTTCCATCAGCCCCCGCTGTGTCACAAGGGTCCCCTTGGTTCCATGAGCACACCAAAGCTTTGCATAAACATTGAGCAGCACCTGCTTAACACACCTGGGAACATCTGTCTGCATTCAAAAGACAGGTCACAGCTGAGAAAGGCACCAGCAGCTTCCATCTGCAACAGAGATGCAGGGAAAGGACAAGGACAGAGAATTCAGCTGGAAGACTCCGAGAATTCTGCATCCAGACATCATTTCTGGTCCCACTGTCCCTAGTAGAAAGGTGTCATCATTCCAGGCAGCCTGTACTCAGCATGTGCTTCTACAGTGGGGATTTGTCGTTTAGGAAACCTGCTCAGGCTTTTCCCTTCTTTCCTCACAAACAGGAATACTTGTCCCGGGCCTGGATGCAGGCAGAGCCCTGAGGAGAGCACGTGGGACATGGTGCAGTGGGCAGGGACAGCCAGCTGCAGAGTTCAGGGGGGAAGGGCTTCCGGTGCAGGGCCAGGGATGTCAGTCCCAGCTGGGCCACGTCAGACACGGTGAGGCTGGGCTTGGGGAGCAGCTTGTCCAAACAGGGTCAGCCTGCAAGGGGCTCATTCTTCTGTGGGCCCACACCTCCTAAGGAGACGTTCAGCATCAAGATCACCTGGGGAATGCCTAAGTTGCTTCTTCTTGGAACTGAAAAAGAAAAATTACTCCCTTTTATAACACTGAAAATCGTGAGCTGTACCTTGAAATCTTCCTCCTTAAGAGAACTCCAAAGTGACTCCAAGCAGCTGCACAAGGCCTGGAGACTGGAAGACATTGGAAAGAAGACAAAGAGCTCCTGAGGGTTTTCTGTATTTTAATGATCCCCAACGGTGGATTTGGGGCTGAGTCCAGGAGCCCCAGGCACTGAGAGAAGGTTGAAGAAGCTGCTCAAGGAGTCAGAAGCAAAACTCCAAGTCCCTTGGAGCATCAGTGGCCCCACTGAGGGCAGGGAGTGCCAAAGGCTCCCCAGGGAGTGGTGAGAGCAGATCCTTGAGGCCAGGATTGCAGGAGCCCGAGGCTGTGAGCAGGGAACTGCAATGCTGAGCAAGGCCTGGGCTGGTTGGAGGAAGCAGAAAGGCCAAGGCCTGAGCCCAGGCCTGGGCCAGCAGGGCCTGTCCCTCACAGGTGGCTCGGGGCTGTTCCTGGGGCACTGGGACGGGAGAGGCAGCAAGGACAAATGTCATCAGGCTGTGTGACACTCCAGATGCTCATGGAACCAAGGGCCAGTGTGACACAGCAGGGCCTGATGGAAACAAGAGGCCGTGCTGAGCCTGCGCGCCTGTAACACCGCAGAACACTGAAATGCTGAGGGTGAGCAAAGGTTCCTTTCCTCGAGTTTGGTGCAGAGTAGAAACCCCAGCCAGATATTCTCAAGAGGTCAAAACGACACAAAAGTGTACTGGAAAAATACAGAAAACCGAGCTCCTTTGGCAAATGATTTCATACAACATCCAATTCAACGTGCAACACTTAGCGTAGCAGGAACATCATTAACTCAGCCCATGTAAGATGGAAACCTTTAGGCATAAAAATGTTAAACTACCCAAAAACATTCCAGTAAAAGAGGATAAGAAGGTTAAAAGAGAAAAAAGAGACAGAAAGACAGAAGATCTCCAGATAGATATGCAGAGAGCGACCAGCTGCTAGGCTTCCAGTGTGGGTGAGACACAGACCCAGGAGATTTCAGGATTCAGACCAGGGCTTGACGTCATGCCCGATTTTTTCAATTCCCTAGCATTTTGTAAGCTCTCCTCTTTTCGGGGACATCGGCTTTCTTCCCACTCACTGCTGTGTTTCATTGCCTTTGTGTGGGATTGATTGACAGCTCGGCCAATCAGAGCTGGGTGGGCGCTGCCCCTGCTGTGTGATTGATTGACGGCTCAGCCAATCAGAGCTGGGTGGGCGCTGCCCATGCTGTGTGATTGATTGACAGCTCAACCAATCAGAGCAGGCTGGGCGCTGCTCCTGCTGTGTGACTGATTAACGGCTCAACCAATCAGAGCTGGGTGGGCGCTGTCCCTGCTGTGTGATTGATTGACGGCTCAGACAATCAGAGCTGGGTGGGCGCTACCCCTGCTGTGTGATTGGCAGATCTGCCAGGCTGGGGGCGGGGCTCTGTCCCACCTCATTCCAAGGTCTGTCCCAGCCCCAGCCCCACTCGGCCATTCCGAGCATCCCGAGGGGTCTGGGGACATTGATGTCATCCAGCCTCTGACAGCGACCATGGGGACACTGCGGAACCTCATGGAACCAAAGAGACCATTTTGACACTCTGGTGCCTCATGCAATCAGGGGCACCTTTGTGAGACTCAGGACCCCAGTGGAACCAAGGGTCAGTGATGAAGCTGTGCGGCCCAGAGAACCAAGGAGCCTTTGTTACACAGCAGGGCCACATGGAGCCCAGGGGCCTTGGTGACTCTGCAGGACCTTAGGGAAGCAAGGGGCCATTGTTATCACTACTGAAGCAGGGAGAATATTGTGACAAGGAGAATATCGGGACACTACAGGGACTCCTGGAATCAAGGAGAACATTGTGACCCTGTGAGGCCCCATGGAACCAAGGCAACATGGAACAGGTCTGACTGGCTGGGCCTCCCGGGGGCCACCTGGCAAGACTGGCTGATCCTGGAATGTTGAGGACTGCCTCTCCTCAGCTCCTGGAGCACTGAGGCTCTGTGCTTTCCTTCCTATGGAAAAGTACCATCCGCTTTTGCAGGTTCCCACGGCTGAAACTGATATTCCCCCTGAAAAAGCACTACATACAAGGCTTGCTCCCAGCCAAAATCTGCTAGGAGTAACAGCTCTGGGTGGCCACCGTTTCCTGAGGGCTGCCTCTCATCTACCACTCTAAGGGTCGGTGTGAAGTTTCCCTCATTTTTGCCTCATGACCCTCTCAAGAAGACCTCAAGGACCCCCGCCCAGGTTGACTCTGGACAATGATTTTCTGGCCTGCTTGAGGTGGGTGCTTGCCAAGGGACTCTTTGCAGGTGTGTTGTGCTCACTGGACTCTGCTGTCATGGTACCAGCTGAAGCCTGCATGTACTGCACGACCGCACCTGTCTCTTGGAGCACCACACAATGCTCCATAAATCTCCCCACCTCTTGGCCACAAGCCACTCGCTTTGGAAAAGGACTATGAAAGAGCGATCCTCTGGAGAAGACCCTGAGTACTCCCCACGGATGACCACCCTTCCGTTGGCTGGCCCACCATGACGTTGGTCTTGTCTGTTGGTAGCTATTTCCCCCTTCCCCTCTTTTTCTCTCTCTAGACTCCATTTCCTATATCTCTCCCCTCTATCGCAACTGAATTGTTTGGCATTCAATAAAAATGCATTGCTGTTGTTGAATAAACTGATTTGTCCCCCGCTATTTGCCTGCTATTACCTCTGAGATCAAACAATCCCCGGCCTGTGTTGGTAGATGGTGACACTCCCCCCCCCCTCCCCCCCCCCCCCGCAAATCCCCCATCCCCCTGCTTCTCCCAGTTGATTGCTGATCGTGCTGTGACATGGAATGGAACATCCCTTGGGCCAGTCCAGCCCAGCTGTCCCATCCCTGTTCCCTCAGGAACACTTGCCCACCCCAAGTCCATGGGTTGGAGGGGCTTGCAGACACGCCTCGTGGGGGGAGCATTGTGACAAGAACAGGAGAACAGAACAACATTTACACTTACCAAGGGCAGAGAACAGAAGAGCACAGCCTTGGAGAAACGCACAAAGGATGTAGCTGAGGCAAACAGAGCGTGCACAAAATGCAAGGAGAATGTCAGCTCAGCTCTGCAAGGCTGACAAAAGCAGAAGTTATACACAACAATAATATTGCCCTTCCTCAAAAGCGGGGATCAAAGAGCAGTCACCTAAAATGGACAGTGCATGTTGAAGGCAGACTCCAAAGAACCATAGAAGGACTTGTGAGAAGGGGTGCAATTATGGCAAATAAATTCCAGGTGGGGTTAACTAATGAATACATCATCAGTGTGAGTGATAAAAGCTCCGATTGCCTGGTGGCCAGTGCACTCGAGTAGATGAAGGATTGCCCAAGTGGCCACCATGGTGTAATAAAGAATACCTGCTCTCAGATCCTCAAAACTGTGTTCAAAAGTTGCTATCCAGCAGATTTCAGTATCAGTGGTGTCCCTGACTCCATTATGCCCCTTGCACACTTTCACGAGGGCCCCTTGGTTCCACGAGGCCCTGCTGGATAACAGTGGACCCTTGGTTCCATTTGGGTCTGTACTGTCAAAATGGCCTCCTTGGTTCTGCACTGCCACAATGCTCTCCTTGGTGCCACGAGGCCTTGGTGTGTCACAACAGCCTCTCGGTTCCATGAACTGCCATAGTGTCAGCACGGTCTCTTGGATCTGCAGTATCACGATGGACAGTTGGTTACAAGCAGCCCCGCCGTGTCACAACGACTATTTGCTTCAGGTGGCCCCCACAGTGTCACCATGGCCCCTTGGTTCCACGAGGCCTCGCTGCAGAACAATGGCCTCTCAGTTCCAGGAGGTTTTGTACTGTCAACAGTGCTCTCCTTGGTTCTACAGTGGCTGCTTGCTTCCATAAGGTTCCTCGGTGTCACAGTGGTCTCCTTGGCTCCATGAGGCTCTGCAATGTCCCAATAGCCCATGGTTTCCATGAGCTTCTGTCCCATCAACCATGTCCTTTGCTCCAGTGAGGCCCCGCAATGGCACACTGGACCCTTGGCTCCATGAGGTTCCATAGTGTGACATGGTTGCCTTGATTCCAAGAGGTTCTGCCGGGTCACACTGGACCCTTGGCTCCGTGAGGTTCCGTGGTATCGCCATGGTTTCCCTGGATCCGCAGTAGCACTATGGACCATAGGTTTCATGCAGCTTTGCTGTGCTACAGTGGCTCCTTGGTTCCGTCAAGTGCCACTGTGTAACAAGGGAATCTTGGTCCCATGAGGTTCTGGACTGTCACAATGCTGTCCTTGGTTCTGGACTCTAACAACGGACCCTTGGTTCCACGAGGTTCCATTACGTCACAATGCTCTCCTTGGTTCCACAAGGCCTTGCTTTGTCACAATGGACCCTTGGTTCCATGAGCTTCCGTAGTGTAACCATGGTCTCCTGGGATCTGCATTGTCACAATGGACAATTGGTTGCATGGGAGCCTGCTGTGTCACAAGAGAGCCTTAGTTCCATGACATTCTGGACTGTCACAGTGGTCTCCCTGCTTCAACGAGGCCCTGGAGTGTCACAAGGGCTGCTTGGTTCTGTGAGCTTCCACAACGTCCCAATGGTCTCCTTGTTTCTGCAGTGTCATAGTGGACTCTTGGTTCCATTAGGTTCTCTAAATGTCACAGGTCTCCCTGGTTCCATGTGGCCCTGCTGTGTCACCACAGCCCCTTGGTTCCAGGAGTTTCTGGGCTGTCAGCAGTGGTTCCTTTTCTTCCAATCAGGCACCGCTGTGTCACACTGCACCCTGGCTTCCATGAAGTTCTTCAGTGTCACAGTGGCCCCTTGGATCCATGCGGTCCCATAGTGTCACCATGGTCTCCTTGGATCTGCATTGTCATAAGGGACCATTGGTTCCATGTGGCCCGGCTGTGTCACAGTGATGTGGATTCCGTAATTGCCTTCAGCGTCACAATGGAGCCTTGTTTCTGTGAGGCTCTCAACTGTCACAATTGTCTCCTTGGTTCCATCAGCCCCCGCTGTGTCACAAGGGTCCCCTTGGTTCCATGAGCACACCAAAGCTTTGCATAAACATTGAGCAGCACCTGCTTAACACACCTGGGAACATCTGTCTGCATTCAAAAGACAGGTCACAGCTGAGAAAGGCACCAGCAGCTTCCATCTGCAACAGAGATGCAGGGAAAGGACAAGGACAGAGAATTCAGCTGCAAGACTCCGAGAATTCTGCATCCAGACATCATTTCTGGTCCCACTGTCCCTAGTAGAAAGGTGTCATCATTCCAGGCAGCCTGTACTCAGCATGTGCTTCTACAGTGGGGATTTGTCGTTTAGGAAACCTGCTCAGGCTTTTCCCTTCTTTCCTCACAAACAGGAATACTTGTCCCGGGCCTGGATGCAGGCAGAGCCCTGAGGAGAGCACGTGGGACATGGTGCAGTGGGCAGGGACAGCCAGCTGCAGAGTTCAGGGGGGAAGGGCTTCCGGTGCAGGGCCAGGGATGTCAGTCCCAGCTGGGCCACGTCAGACACGGTGAGGCTGGGCTTGGGGAGCAGCTTGTCCAAACAGGGTCAGCCTGCAAGGGGCTCATTCTTCTGTGGGCCCACACCTCCTAAGGAGACGTTCAGCATCAAGATCACCTGGGGAATGCCTAAGTTGCTTCTTCTTGGAACTGAAAAAGAAAAATTACTCCCTTTTATAACACTGAAAATCGTGAGCTGTACCTTGAAATCTTCCTCCTTAAGAGAACTCCAAAGTGACTCCAAGCAGCTGCACAAGGCCTGGAGACTGGAAGACATTGGAAAGAAGACAAAGAGCTCCTGAGGGTTTTCTGTATTTTAATGATCCCCAACGGTGGATTTGGGGCTGAGTCCAGGAGCCCCAGGCACTGAGAGAAGGTTGAAGAAGCTGCTCAAGGAGTCAGAAGCAAAACTCCAAGTCCCTTGGAGCATCAGTGGCCCCACTGAGGGCAGGGAGTGCCAAAGGCTCCCCAGGGAGTGGTGAGAGCAGATCCTTGAGGCCAGGATTGCAGGAGCCCGAGGCTGTGAGCAGGGAACTGCAATGCTGAGCAAGGCCTGGGCTGGTTGGAGGAAGCAGAAAGGCCAAGGCCTGAGCCCAGGCCTGGGCCAGCAGGGCCTGTCCCTCACAGGTGGCTCGGGGCTGTTCCTGGGGCACTGGGACGGGAGAGGCAGCAAGGACAAATGTCATCAGGCTGTGTGACACTCCAGATGCTCATGGAACCAAGGGCCAGTGTGACACAGCAGGGCCTGATGGAAACAAGAGGCCGTGCTGAGCCTGCGCGCCTGTAACACCGCAGAACACTGAAATGCTGAGGGTGAGCAAAGGTTCCTTTCCTCGAGTTTGGTGCAGAGTAGAAACCCCAGCCAGATATTCTCAAGAGGTCAAAACGACACAAAAGTGTACTGGAAAAATACAGAAAACCGAGCTCCTTTGGCAAATGATTTCATACAACATCCAATTCAACGTGCAACACTTAGCGTAGCAGGAACATCATTAACTCAGCCCATGTAAGATGGAAACCTTTAGGCATAAAAATGTTAAACTACCCAAAAACATTCCAGTAAAAGAGGATAAGAAGGTTAAAAGAGAAAAAAAGAGACAGAAAGACAGAAGATCTCCAGATAGATATGCAGAGAGCGACCAGCTGCTAGGCTTCCAGTGTGGGTGAGACACAGACCCAGGAGATTTCAGGATTCAGACCAGGGCTTGACGTCATGCCCGATTTTTTCAATTCCCTAGCGTTTGGTAAGCTCTCCTCTTTTCGGGGACATCTGCTTTCTTCCCACTCACTGATGTGTTTCATTGCCTTTGTGTGGGATTGATTGACAGCTCGGCCAATCAGAGCTGGGTGGGCGCTGCCCCTGCTGTGTGATTGATTGACGGCTCAGCCAATCAGAGCTGGGTGGGCGCTGCCCATGCTGTGTGATTGATTGACAGCTCAACCAATCAGAGCAGGCTGGGCGCTGCTCCTGCTGTGTGACTGATTAACGGCTCAACCAATCAGAGCTGGGTGGGCGCTGTCCCTGCTGTGTGATTGATTGACGGCTCAGACAATCAGAGCTGGGTGGGCGCTACCCCTGCTGTGTGATTGGCAGATCTGCCAGGCTGGGGGCGGGGCTCTGTCCCACCTCATTCCAAGGTCTGTCCCAGCCCCAGCCCCACTCGGCCATTCCGAGCATCCCGAGGGGTCTGGGGACATTGATGTCATCCAGCCTCTGACAGCGACCATGGGGACACTGCGGAACCTCATGGAACCAAAGAGACCATTTTGACACTCTGGTGCCTCATGCAATCAGGGGCACCTTTGTGAGACTCAGGACCCCAGTGGAACCAAGGGTCAGTGATGAAGCTGTGCGGCCCAGAGAACCAAGGAGCCTTTGTTACACAGCAGGGCCACATGGAGCCCAGGGGCCTTGGTGACTCTGCAGGACCTTAGGGAAGCAAGGGGCCATTGTTATCACTACTGAAGCAGGGAGAATATTGTGACAAGGAGAATATCGGGACACTACAGGGACTCCTGGAATCAAGGAGAACATTGTGACCCTGTGAGGCCCCATGGAACCAAGGCAACATGGAACAGGTCTGACTGGCTGGGCCTCCCGGGGGCCACCTGGCAAGACTGGCTGATCCTGGAATGTTGAGGACTGCCTCTCCTCAGCTCCTGGAGCACTGAGGCTCTGTGCTTTCCTTCCTATGGAAAAGTACCATCCGCTTTTGCAGGTTCCCACGGCTGAAACTGATATTCCCCCTGAAAAAGCACTACATACAAGGCTTGCTCCCAGCCAAAATCTGCTAGGAGTAACAGCTCTGGGTGGCCACCGTTTCCTGAGGGCTGCCTCTCATCTACCACTCTAAGGGTCGGTGTGAAGTTTCCCTCATTTTTGCCTCATGACCCTCTCAAGAAGACCTCAAGGACCCCCGCCCAGGTTGACTCTGGACAATGATTTTCTGGCCTGCTTGAGGTGGGTGCTTGCCAAGGGACTCTTTGCAGGTGTGTTGTGCTCACTGGACTCTGCTGTCATGGTACCAGCTGAAGCCTGCATGTACTGCACGACCGCACCTGTCTCTTGGAGCACCACACAATGCTCCATAAATCTCCCCACCTCTTGGCCACAAGCCACTCGCTTTGGAAAAGGACTATGAAAGAGCGATCCTCTGGAGAAGACCCTGAGTACTCCCCACGGATGACCACCCTTCCGTTGGCTGGCCCACCATGACGTTGGTCTTGTCTGTTGGTAGCTATTTCCCCCTTCCCCTCTTTTTCTCTCTCTAGACTCCATTTCCTATATCTCTCCCCTCTATCGCAACTGAATTGTTTGGCATTCAATAAAAATGCATTGCTGTTGTTGAATAAACTGATTTGTCCCCCGCTATTTGCCTGCTATTACCTCTGAGATCAAACAATCCCCGGCCTGTGTTGGTAGATGGTGACACTCCCCCCCCCCCTCCCCCCCCCCCCGCAAATCCCCCATCCCCCTGCTTCTCCCAGTTGATTGCTGATCGTGCTGTGACATGGAATGGAACATCCCTTGGGCCAGTCCAGCCCAGCTGTCCCATCCCTGTTCCCTCAGGAACACTTGCCCACCCCAAGTCCATGGGTTGGAGGGGCTTGCAGACACGCCTCGTGGGGGGAGCATTGTGACAAGGACAGGAGAACAGAACAACATTTACACTTATCAAGGGCAGAGAACAGAAGAGCACAGCCTTGGAGAAACGCACAAAGGATGTAGCTGAGGCAAACAGAGCGTGCACAAAATGCAAGGAGAATGTCAGCTCAGCTCTGCAAGGCTGACAAAAGCAGAAGTTATACACAACAATAATATTGCCCTTCCTCAAAAGCGGGGATCAAAGAGCAGTCACCTAAAATGGACAGTGCATGTTGAAGGCAGACTCCAAAGAACCATAGAAGGACTTGTGAGAAGGGGTGCAATTATGGCAAATAAATTCCAGGTGGGGTTAACTAATGAATACATCATCAGTGTGAGTGATAAAAGCTCCGATTGCCTGGTGGCCAGTGCACTCGAGTAGATGAAGGATTGCCCAAGTGGCCACCATGGTGTAATAAAGAATACCTGCTCTCAGATCCTCAAAACTGTGTTCAAAAGTTGCTATCCAGCAGATTTCAGTATCAGTGGTGTCCCTGACTCCATTATGCCCCTTGCACACTTTCACGAGGGCCCCTTGGTTCCACGAGGCCCTGCTGGATAACAGTGGACCCTTGGTTCCATTTGGGTCTGTACTGTCAAAATGGCCTCCTTGGTTCTGCACTGCCACAATGCTCTCCTTGGTGCCACGAGGCCTTGGTGTGTCACAACAGCCTCTCGGTTCCATGAACTGCCATAGTGTCAGCACGGTCTCTTGGATCTGCAGTATCACGATGGACAGTTGGTTACAAGCAGCCCCGCCGTGTCACAACGACTATTTGCTTCAGGTGGCCCCCACAGTGTCACCATGGCCCCTTGGTTCCACGAGGCCTCGCTGCAGAACAATGGCCTCTCAGTTCCAGGAGGTTTTGTACTGTCAACAGTGCTCTCCTTGGTTCTACAGTGGCTGCTTGCTTCCATAAGGTTCCTCGGTGTCACAGTGGTCTCCTTGGCTCCATGAGGCTCTGCAATGTCCCAATAGCCCATGGTTTCCATGAGCTTCTGTCCCATCAACCATGTCCTTTGCTCCAGTGAGGCCCCGCAATGGCACACTGGACCCTTGGCTCCATGAGGTTCCATAGTGTGACATGGTTGCCTTGATTCCAAGAGGTTCTGCCGGGTCACACTGGACCCTTGGCTCCGTGAGGTTCCGTGGTATCGCCATGGTTTCCCTGGATCCGCAGTAGCACTATGGACCATAGGTTTCATGCAGCTTTGCTGTGCTACAGTGGCTCCTTGGTTCCGTCAAGTGCCACTGTGTAACAAGGGAATCTTGGTCCCATGAGGTTCTGGACTGTCACAATGCTGTCCTTGGTTCTGGACTCTAACAACGGACCCTTGGTTCCACGAGGTTCCATTACGTCACAATGCTCTCCTTGGTTCCACAAGGCCTTGCTTTGTCACAATGGACCCTTGGTTCCATGAGCTTCCGTAGTGTAACCATGGTCTCCTGGGATCTGCATTGTCACAATGGACAATTGGTTGCATGGGAGCCTGCTGTGTCACAAGAGAGCCTTAGTTCCATGACATTCTGGACTGTCACAGTGGTCTCCCTGCTTCAACGAGGCCCTGGAGTGTCACAAGGGCTGCTTGGTTCTGTGAGCTTCCACAACGTCCCAATGGTCTCCTTGTTTCTGCAGTGTCATAGTGGACTCTTGGTTCCATTAGGTTCTCTAAATGTCACAGGTCTCCCTGGTTCCATGTGGCCCTGCTGTGTCACCACAGCCCCTTGGTTCCAGGAGTTTCTGGGCTGTCAGCAGTGGTTCCTTTTCTTCCAATCAGGCACCGCTGTGTCACACTGCACCCTGGCTTCCATGAAGTTCTTCAGTGTCACAGTGGCCCCTTGGATCCATGCGGTCCCATAGTGTCACCATGGTCTCCTTGGATCTGCATTGTCATAAGGGACCATTGGTTCCATGTGGCCCGGCTGTGTCACAGTGATGTGGATTCCGTAATTGCCTTCAGCGTCACAATGGAGCCTTGTTTCTGTGAGGCTCTCAACTGTCACAATTGTCTCCTTGGTTCCATCAGCCCCCGCTGTGTCACAAGGGTCCCCTTGGTTCCATGAGCACACCAAAGCTTTGCATAAACATTGAGCAGCACCTGCTTAACACACCTGGGAACATCTGTCTGCATTCAAAAGACAGGTCACAGCTGAGAAAGGCACCAGCAGCTTCCATCTGCAACAGAGATGCAGGGAAAGGACAAGGACAGAGAATTCAGCTGCAAGACTCCGAGAATTCTGCATCCAGACATCATTTCTGGTCCCACTGTCCCTAGTAGAAAGGTGTCATCATTCCAGGCAGCCTGTACTCAGCATGTGCTTCTACAGTGGGGATTTGTCGTTTAGGAAACCTGCTCAGGCTTTTCCCTTCTTTCCTCACAAACAGGAATACTTGTCCCGGGCCTGGATGCAGGCAGAGCCCTGAGGAGAGCACGTGGGACATGGTGCAGTGGGCAGGGACAGCCAGCTGCAGAGTTCAGGGGGGAAGGGCTTCCGGTGCAGGGCCAGGGATGTCAGTCCCAGCTGGGCCACGTCAGACACGGTGAGGCTGGGCTTGGGGAGCAGCTTGTCCAAACAGGGTCAGCCTGCAAGGGGCTCATTCTTCTGTGGGCCCACACCTCCTAAGGAGACGTTCAGCATCAAGATCACCTGGGGAATGCCTAAGTTGCTTCTTCTTGGAACTGAAAAAGAAAAATTACTCCCTTTTATAACACTGAAAATCGTGAGCTGTACCTTGAAATCTTCCTCCTTAAGAGAACTCCAAAGTGACTCCAAGCAGCTGCACAAGGCCTGGAGACTGGAAGACATTGGAAAGAAGACAAAGAGCTCCTGAGGGTTTTCTGTATTTTAATGATCCCCAACGGTGGATTTGGGGCTGAGTCCAGGAGCCCCAGGCACTGAGAGAAGGTTGAAGAAGCTGCTCAAGGAGTCAGAAGCAAAACTCCAAGTCCCTTGGAGCATCAGTGGCCCCACTGAGGGCAGGGAGTGCCAAAGGCTCCCCAGGGAGTGGTGAGAGCAGATCCTTGAGGCCAGGATTGCAGGAGCCCGAGGCTGTGAGCAGGGAACTGCAATGCTGAGCAAGGCCTGGGCTGGTTGGAGGAAGCAGAAAGGCCAAGGCCTGAGCCCAGGCCTGGGCCAGCAGGGCCTGTCCCTCACAGGTGGCTCGGGGCTGTTCCTGGGGCACTGGGACGGGAGAGGCAGCAAGGACAAATGTCATCAGGCTGTGTGACACTCCAGATGCTCATGGAACCAAGGGCCAGTGTGACACAGCAGGGCCTGATGGAAACAAGAGGCCGTGCTGAGCCTGCGCGCCTGTAACACCGCAGAACACTGAAATGCTGAGGGTGAGCAAAGGTTCCTTTCCTCGAGTTTGGTGCAGAGTAGAAACCCCAGCCAGATATTCTCAAGAGGTCAAAACGACACAAAAGTGTACTGGAAAAATACAGAAAACCGAGCTCCTTTGGCAAATGATTTCATACAACATCCAATTCAACGTGCAACACTTAGCGTAGCAGGAACATCATTAACTCAGCCCATGTAAGATGGAAACCTTTAGGCATAAAAATGTTAAACTACCCAAAAACATTCCAGTAAAAGAGGATAAGAAGGTTAAAAGAGAAAAAAGAGACAGAAAGACAGAAGATCTCCAGATAGATATGCAGAGAGCGACCAGCTGCTAGGCTTCCAGTGTGGGTGAGACACAGACCCAGGAGATTTCAGGATTCAGACCAGGGCTTGACGTCATGCCCGATTTTTTCAATTCCCTAGCATTTTGTAAGCTCTCCTCTTTTCGGGGACATCGGCTTTCTTCCCACTCACTGCTGTGTTTCATTGCCTTTGTGTGGGATTGATTGACAGCTCGGCCAATCAGAGCTGGGTGGGCGCTGCCCCTGCTGTGTGATTGATTGACGGCTCAGCCAATCAGAGCTGGGTGGGCGCTGCCCATGCTGTGTGATTGATTGACAGCTCAACCAATCAGAGCAGGCTGGGCGCTGCTCCTGCTGTGTGACTGATTAACGGCTCAACCAATCAGAGCTGGGTGGGCGCTGTCCCTGCTGTGTGATTGATTGACGGCTCAGACAATCAGAGCTGGGTGGGCGCTACCCCTGCTGTGTGATTGGCAGATCTGCCAGGCTGGGGGCGGGGCTCTGTCCCACCTCATTCCAAGGTCTGTCCCAGCCCCAGCCCCACTCGGCCATTCCGAGCATCCCGAGGGGTCTGGGGACATTGATGTCATCCAGCCTCTGACAGCGACCATGGGGACACTGCGGAACCTCATGGAACCAAAGAGACCATTTTGACACTCTGGTGCCTCATGCAATCAGGGGCACCTTTGTGAGACTCAGGACCCCAGTGGAACCAAGGGTCAGTGATGAAGCTGTGCGGCCCAGAGAACCAAGGAGCCTTTGTTACACAGCAGGGCCACATGGAGCCCAGGGGCCTTGGTGACTCTGCAGGACCTTAGGGAAGCAAGGGGCCATTGTTATCACTACTGAAGCAGGGAGAATATTGTGACAAGGAGAATATCGGGACACTACAGGGACTCCTGGAATCAAGGAGAACATTGTGACCCTGTGAGGCCCCATGGAACCAAGGCAACATGGAACAGGTCTGACTGGCTGGGCCTCCCGGGGGCCACCTGGCAAGACTGGCTGATCCTGGAATGTTGAGGACTGCCTCTCCTCAGCTCCTGGAGCACTGAGGCTCTGTGCTTTCCTTCCTATGGAAAAGTACCATCCGCTTTTGCAGGTTCCCACGGCTGAAACTGATATTCCCCCTGAAAAAGCACTACATACAAGGCTTGCTCCCAGCCAAAATCTGCTAGGAGTAACAGCTCTGGGTGGCCACCGTTTCCTGAGGGCTGCCTCTCATCTACCACTCTAAGGGTCGGTGTGAAGTTTCCCTCATTTTTGCCTCATGACCCTCTCAAGAAGACCTCAAGGACCCCCGCCCAGGTTGACTCTGGACAATGATTTTCTGGCCTGCTTGAGGTGGGTGCTTGCCAAGGGACTCTTTGCAGGTGTGTTGTGCTCACTGGACTCTGCTGTCATGGTACCAGCTGAAGCCTGCATGTACTGCACGACCGCACCTGTCTCTTGGAGCACCACACAATGCTCCATAAATCTCCCCACCTCTTGGCCACAAGCCACTCGCTTTGGAAAAGGACTATGAAAGAGCGATCCTCTGGAGAAGACCCTGAGTACTCCCCACGGATGACCACCCTTCCGTTGGCTGGCCCACCATGACGTTGGTCTTGTCTGTTGGTAGCTATTTCCCCCTTCCCCTCTTTTTCTCTCTCTATACTCCATTTCCTATATCTCTCCCCTCTATCGCAACTGAATTGTTTGGCATTCAATAAAAATGCATTGCTGTTGTTGAATAAACTGATTTGTCCCCCGCTATTTGCCTGCTATTACCTCTGAGATCAAACAATCCCCGGCCTGTGTTGGTAGATGGTGACACTCCCCCCCCCCCTCCCCCCCCCCCCGCAAATCCCCCATCCCCCTGCTTCTCCCAGTTGATTGCTGATCGTGCTGTGACATGGAATGGAACATCCCTTGGGCCAGTCCAGCCCAGCTGTCCCATCCCTGTTCCCTCAGGAACACTTGCCCACCCCAAGTCCATGGGTTGGAGGGGCTTGCAGACACGCCTCGTGGGGGGAGCATTGTGACAAGGACAGGAGAACAGAACAACATTTACACTTATCGCGGGCAGAGAACAGAAGAGCACAGCCTTGGAGAAACGCACAAAGGATGTAGCTGAGGCAAACAGAGCGTGCACAAAATGCAAGGAGAATGTCAGCTCAGCTCTGCAAGGCTGACAAAAGCAGAAGTTATACACAACAATAATATTGCCCTTCCTCAAAAGCGGGGATCAAAGAGCAGTCACCTAAAATGGACAGTGCATGTTGAAGGCAGACTCCAAAGAACCATAGAAGGACTTGTGAGAAGGGGTGCAATTATGGCAAATAAATTCCAGGTGGGGTTAACTAATGAATACATCATCAGTGTGAGTGATAAAAGCTCCGATTGCCTGGTGGCCAGTGCACTCGAGTAGATGAAGGATTGCCCAAGTGGCCACCATGGTGTAATAAAGAATACCTGCTCTCAGATCCTCAAAACTGTGTTCAAAAGTTGCTATCCAGCAGATTTCAGTATCAGTGGTGTCCCTGACTCCATTATGCCCCTTGCACACTTTCACGAGGGCCCCTTGGTTCCACGAGGCCCTGCTGGATAACAGTGGACCCTTGGTTCCATTTGGGTCTGTACTGTCAAAATGGCCTCCTTGGTTCTGCACTGCCACAATGCTCTCCTTGGTGCCACGAGGCCTTGGTGTGTCACAACAGCCTCTCGGTTCCATGAACTGCCATAGTGTCAGCACGGTCTCTTGGATCTGCAGTATCACGATGGACAGTTGGTTACAAGCAGCCCCGCCGTGTCACAACGACTATTTGCTTCAGGTGGCCCCCACAGTGTCACCATGGCCCCTTGGTTCCACGAGGCCTCGCTGCAGAACAATGGCCTCTCAGTTCCAGGAGGTTTTGTACTGTCAACAGTGCTCTCCTTGGTTCTACAGTGGCTGCTTGCTTCCATAAGGTTCCTCGGTGTCACAGTGGTCTCCTTGGCTCCATGAGGCTCTGCAATGTCCCAATAGCCCATGGTTTCCATGAGCTTCTGTCCCATCAACCATGTCCTTTGCTCCAGTGAGGCCCCGCAATGGCACACTGGACCCTTGGCTCCATGAGGTTCCATAGTGTGACATGGTTGCCTTGATTCCAAGAGGTTCTGCCGGGTCACACTGGACCCTTGGCTCCGTGAGGTTCCGTGGTATCGCCATGGTTTCCCTGGATCCGCAGTAGCACTATGGACCATAGGTTTCATGCAGCTTTGCTGTGCTACAGTGGCTCCTTGGTTCCGTCAAGTGCCACTGTGTAACAAGGGAATCTTGGTCCCATGAGGTTCTGGACTGTCACAATGCTGTCCTTGGTTCTGGACTCTAACAACGGACCCTTGGTTCCACGAGGTTCCATTACGTCACAATGCTCTCCTTGGTTCCACAAGGCCTTGCTTTGTCACAATGGACCCTTGGTTCCATGAGCTTCCGTAGTGTAACCATGGTCTCCTGGGATCTGCATTGTCACAATGGACAATTGGTTGCATGGGAGCCTGCTGTGTCACAAGAGAGCCTTAGTTCCATGACATTCTGGACTGTCACAGTGGTCTCCCTGCTTCAACGAGGCCCTGGAGTGTCACAAGGGCTGCTTGGTTCTGTGAGCTTCCACAACGTCCCAATGGTCTCCTTGTTTCTGCAGTGTCATAGTGGACTCTTGGTTCCATTAGGTTCTCTAAATGTCACAGGTCTCCCTGGTTCCATGTGGCCCTGCTGTGTCACCACAGCCCCTTGGTTCCAGGAGTTTCTGGGCTGTCAGCAGTGGTTCCTTTTCTTCCAATCAGGCACCGCTGTGTCACACTGCACCCTGGCTTCCATGAAGTTCTTCAGTGTCACAGTGGCCCCTTGGATCCATGCGGTCCCATAGTGTCACCATGGTCTCCTTGGATCTGCATTGTCATAAGGGACCATTGGTTCCATGTGGCCCGGCTGTGTCACAGTGATGTGGATTCCGTAATTGCCTTCAGCGTCACAATGGAGCCTTGTTTCTGTGAGGCTCTCAACTGTCACAATTGTCTCCTTGGTTCCATCAGCCCCCGCTGTGTCACAAGGGTCCCCTTGGTTCCATGAGCACACCAAAGCTTTGCATAAACATTGAGCAGCACCTGCTTAACACACCTGGGAACATCTGTCTGCATTCAAAAGAGAGGTCACAGCTGAGAAAGGCACCAGCAGCTTCCATCTGCAACAGAGATGCAGGGAAAGGACAAGGACAGAGAATTCAGCTGGAAGACTCCGAGAATTCTGCATCCAGACATCATTTCTGGTCCCACTGTCCCTAGTAGAAAGGTGTCATCATTCCAGGCAGCCTGTACTCAGCATGTGCTTCTACAGTGGGGATTTGTCGTTTAGGAAACCTGCTCAGGCTTTTCCCTTCTTTCCTCACAAACAGGAATACTTGTCCCGGGCCTGGATGCAGGCAGAGCCCTGAGGAGAGCACGTGGGACATGGTGCAGTGGGCAGGGACAGCCAGCTGCAGAGTTCAGGGGGGAAGGGCTTCCGGTGCAGGGCCAGGGATGTCAGTCCCAGCTGGGCCACGTCAGACACGGTGAGGCTGGGCTTGGGGAGCAGCTTGTCCAAACAGGGTCAGCCTGCAAGGGGCTCATTCTTCTGTGGGCCCACACCTCCTAAGGAGACGTTCAGCATCAAGATCACCTGGGGAATGCCTAAGTTGCTTCTTCTTGGAACTGAAAAAGAAAAATTACTCCCTTTTATAACACTGAAAATCGTGAGCTGTACCTTGAAATCTTCCTCCTTAAGAGAACTCCAAAGTGACTCCAAGCAGCTGCACAAGGCCTGGAGACTGGAAGACATTGGAAAGAAGACAAAGAGCTCCTGAGGGTTTTCTGTATTTTAATGATCCCCAACGGTGGATTTGGGGCTGAGTCCAGGAGACCCAGGCACTGAGAGAAGGTTGAAGAAGCTGCTCAAGGAGTCAGAAGCAAAACTCCAAGTCCCTTGGAGCATCAGTGGCCCCACTGAGGGCAGGGAGTGCCAAAGGCTCCCCAGGGAGTGGTGAGAGCAGATCCTTGAGGCCAGGATTGCAGGAGCCCGAGGCTGTGAGCAGGGAACTGCAATGCTGAGCAAGGCCTGGGCTGGTTGGAGGAAGCAGAAAGGCCAAGGCCTGAGCCCAGGCCTGGGCCAGCAGGGCCTGTCCCTCACAGGTGGCTCGGGGCTGTTCCTGGGGCACTGGGACGGGAGAGGCAGCAAGGACAAATGTCATCAGGCTGTGTGACACTCCAGATGCTCATGGAACCAAGGGCCAGTGTGACACAGCAGGGCCTGATGGAAACAAGAGGCCGTGCTGAGCCTGCGCGCCTGTAACACCGCAGAACACTGAAATGCTGAGGGTGAGCAAAGGTTCCTTTCCTCGAGTTTGGTGCAGAGTAGAAACCCCAGCCAGATATTCTCAAGAGGTCAAAACGACACAAAAGTGTACTGGAAAAATACAGAAAACCGAGCTCCTTTGGCAAATGATTTCATACAACATCCAATTCAACGTGCAACACTTAGCGTAGCAGGAACATCATTAACTCAGCCCATGTAAGATGGAAACCTTTAGGCATAAAAATGTTAAACTACCCAAAAACATTCCAGTAAAAGAGGATAAGAAGGTTAAAAGAGAAAAAAGAGACAGAAAGACAGAAGATCTCCAGATAGATATGCAGAGAGCGACCAGCTGCTAGGCTTCCAGTGTGGGTGAGACACAGACCCAGGAGATTTCAGGATTCAGACCAGGGCTTGACGTCATGCCCGATTTTTTCAATTCCCTAGCATTTTGTAAGCTCTCCTCTTTTCGGGGACATCGGCTTTCTTCCCACTCACTGCTGTGTTTCATTGCCTTTGTGTGGGATTGATTGACAGCTCGGCCAATCAGAGCTGGGTGGGCGCTGCCCCTGCTGTGTGATTGATTGACGGCTCAGCCAATCAGAGCTGGGTGGGCGCTGCCCATGCTGTGTGATTGATTGACAGCTCAACCAATCAGAGCAGGCTGGGCGCTGCTCCTGCTGTGTGACTGATTAACGGCTCAACCAATCAGAGCTGGGTGGGCGCTGTCCCTGCTGTGTGATTGATTGACGGCTCAGACAATCAGAGCTGGGTGGGCGCTACCCCTGCTGTGTGATTGGCAGATCTGCCAGGCTGGGGGCGGGGCTCTGTCCCACCTCATTCCAAGGTCTGTCCCAGCCCCAGCCCCACTCGGCCATTCCGAGCATCCCGAGGGGTCTGGGGACATTGATGTCATCCAGCCTCTGACAGCGACCATGGGGACACTGCGGAACCTCATGGAACCAAAGAGACCATTTTGACACTCTGGTGCCTCATGCAATCAGGGGCACCTTTGTGAGACTCAGGACCCCAGTGGAACCAAGGGTCAGTGATGAAGCTGTGCGGCCCAGAGAACCAAGGAGCCTTTGTTACACAGCAGGGCCACATGGAGCCCAGGGGCCTTGGTGACTCTGCAGGACCTTAGGGAAGCAAGGGGCCATTGTTATCACTACTGAAGCAGGGAGAATATTGTGACAAGGAGAATATCGGGACACTACAGGGACTCCTGGAATCAAGGAGAACATTGTGACCCTGTGAGGCCCCATGGAACCAAGGCAACATGGAACAGGTCTGACTGGCTGGGCCTCCCGGGGGCCACCTGGCAAGACTGGCTGATCCTGGAATGTTGAGGACTGCCTCTCCTCAGCTCCTGGAGCACTGAGGCTCTGTGCTTTCCTTCCTATGGAAAAGTACCATCCGCTTTTGCAGGTTCCCACGGCTGAAACTGATATTCCCCCTGAAAAAGCACTACATACAAGGCTTGCTCCCAGCCAAAATCTGCTAGGAGTAACAGCTCTGGGTGGCCACCGTTTCCTGAGGGCTGCCTCTCATCTACCACTCTAAGGGTCGGTGTGAAGTTTCCCTCATTTTTGCCTCATGACCCTCTCAAGAAGACCTCAAGGACCCCCGCCCAGGTTGACTCTGGACAATGATTTTCTGGCCTGCTTGAGGTGGGTGCTTGCCAAGGGACTCTTTGCAGGTGTGTTGTGCTCACTGGACTCTGCTGTCATGGTACCAGCTGAAGCCTGCATGTACTGCACGACCGCACCTGTCTCTTGGAGCACCACACAATGCTCCATAAATCTCCCCACCTCTTGGCCACAAGCCACTCGCTTTGGAAAAGGACTATGAAAGAGCGATCCTCTGGAGAAGACCCTGAGTACTCCCCACGGATGACCACCCTTCCGTTGGCTGGCCCACCATGACGTTGGTCTTGTCTGTTGGTAGCTATTTCCCCCTTCCCCTCTTTTTCTCTCTCTAGACTCCATTTCCTATATCTCTCCCCTCTATCGCAACTGAATTGTTTGGCATTCAATAAAAATGCATTGCTGTTGTTGAATAAACTGATTTGTCCCCCGCTATTTGCCTGCTATTACCTCTGAGATCAAACAATCCCCGGCCTGTGTTGGTAGATGGTGACACTCCCCCCCCCCCCTCCCCCCCCCCCCGCAAATCCCCCATCCCCCTGCTTCTCCCAGTTGATTGCTGATCGTGCTGTGACATGGAATGGAACATCCCTTGGGCCAGTCCAGCCCAGCTGTCCCATCCCTGTTCCCTCAGGAACACTTGCCCACCCCAAGTCCATGGGTTGGAGGGGCTTGCAGACACGCCTCGTGGGGGGAGCATTGTGACAAGGACAGGAGAACAGAACAACATTTACACTTATCGCGGGCAGAGAACAGAAGAGCACAGCCTTGGAGAAACGCACAAAGGATGTAGCTGAGGCAAACAGAGCGTGCACAAAATGCAAGGAGAATGTCAGCTCAGCTCTGCAAGGCTGACAAAAGCAGAAGTTATACACAACAATAATATTGCCCTTCCTCAAAAGCGGGGATCAAAGAGCAGTCACCTAAAATGGACAGTGCATGTTGAAGGCAGACTCCAAAGAACCATAGAAGGACTTGTGAGAAGGGGTGCAATTATGGCAAATAAATTCCAGGTGGGGTTAACTAATGAATACATCATCAGTGTGAGTGATAAAAGCTCCGATTGCCTGGTGGCCAGTGCACTCGAGTAGATGAAGGATTGCCCAAGTGGCCACCATGGTGTAATAAAGAATACCTGCTCAGATCCTCAAAACTGTGTTCAAAAGTTGCTATCCAGCAGATTTCAGTATCAGTGGTGTCCCTGACTCCATTATGCCCCTTGCACACTTTCACGAGGGCCCCTTGGTTCCACGAGGCCCTGCTGGATAACAGTGGACCCTTGGTTCCATTTGGGTCTGTACTGTCAAAATGGCCTCCTTGGTTCTGCACTGCCACAATGCTCTCCTTGGTGCCACGAGGCCTTGGTGTGTCACAACAGCCTCTCGGTTCCATGAACTGCCATAGTGTCAGCACGGTCTCTTGGATCTGCAGTATCACGATGGACAGTTGGTTACAAGCAGCCCCGCCGTGTCACAACGACTATTTGCTTCAGGTGGCCCCCACAGTGTCACCATGGCCCCTTGGTTCCACGAGGCCTCGCTGCAGAACAATGGCCTCTCAGTTCCAGGAGGTTTTGTACTGTCAACAGTGCTCTCCTTGGTTCTACAGTGGCTGCTTGCTTCCATAAGGTTCCTCGGTGTCACAGTGGTCTCCTTGGCTCCATGAGGCTCTGCAATGTCCCAATAGCCCATGGTTTCCATGAGCTTCTGTCCCATCAACCATGTCCTTTGCTCCAGTGAGGCCCCGCAATGGCACACTGGACCCTTGGCTCCATGAGGTTCCATAGTGTGACATGGTTGCCTTGATTCCAAGAGGTTCTGCCGGGTCACACTGGACCCTTGGCTCCGTGAGGTTCCGTGGTATCGCCATGGTTTCCCTGGATCCGCAGTAGCACTATGGACCATAGGTTTCATGCAGCTTTGCTGTGCTACAGTGGCTCCTTGGTTCCGTCAAGTGCCACTGTGTAACAAGGGAATCTTGGTCCCATGAGGTTCTGGACTGTCACAATGCTGTCCTTGGTTCTGGACTCTAACAACGGACCCTTGGTTCCACGAGGTTCCATTACGTCACAATGCTCTCCTTGGTTCCACAAGGCCTTGCTTTGTCACAATGGACCCTTGGTTCCATGAGCTTCCGTAGTGTAACCATGGTCTCCTGGGATCTGCATTGTCACAATGGACAATTGGTTGCATGGGAGCCTGCTGTGTCACAAGAGAGCCTTAGTTCCATGACATTCTGGACTGTCACAGTGGTCTCCCTGCTTCAACGAGGCCCTGGAGTGTCACAAGGGCTGCTTGGTTCTGTGAGCTTCCACAACGTCCCAATGGTCTCCTTGTTTCTGCAGTGTCATAGTGGACTCTTGGTTCCATTAGGTTCTCTAAATGTCACAGGTCTCCCTGGTTCCATGTGGCCCTGCTGTGTCACCACAGCCCCTTGGTTCCAGGAGTTTCTGGGCTGTCAGCAGTGGTTCCTTTTCTTCCAATCAGGCACCGCTGTGTCACACTGCACCCTGGCTTCCATGAAGTTCTTCAGTGTCACAGTGGCCCCTTGGATCCATGCGGTCCCATAGTGTCACCATGGTCTCCTTGGATCTGCATTGTCATAAGGGACCATTGGTTCCATGTGGCCCGGCTGTGTCACAGTGATGTGGATTCCGTAATTGCCTTCAGCGTCACAATGGAGCCTTGTTTCTGTGAGGCTCTGAACTGTCACAATTGTCTCCTTGGTTCCATCAGCCCCCGCTGTGTCACAAGGGTCCCCTTGGTTCCATGAGCACACCAAAGCTTTGCATAAACATTGAGCAGCACCTGCTTAACACACCTGGGAACATCTGTCTGCATTCAAAAGACAGGTCACAGCTGAGAAAGGCACCAGCAGCTTCCATCTGCAACAGAGATGCAGGGAAAGGACAAGGACAGAGAATTCAGCTGGAAGACTCCGAGAATTCTGCATCCAGACATCATTTCTGGTCCCACTGTCCCTAGTAGAAAGGTGTCATCATTCCAGGCAGCCTGTACTCAGCATGTGCTTCTACAGTGGGGATTTGTCGTTTAGGAAACCTGCTCAGGCTTTTCCCTTCTTTCCTCACAAACAGGAATACTTGTCCCGGGCCTGGATGCAGGCAGAGCCCTGAGGAGAGCACGTGGGACATGGTGCAGTGGGCAGGGACAGCCAGCTGCAGAGTTCAGGGGGGAAGGGCTTCCGGTGCAGGGCCAGGGATGTCAGTCCCAGCTGGGCCACGTCAGACACGGTGAGGCTGGGCTTGGGGAGCAGCTTGTCCAAACAGGGTCAGCCTGCAAGGGGCTCATTCTTCTGTGGGCCCACACCTCCTAAGGAGACGTTCAGCATCAAGATCACCTGGGGAATGCCTAAGTTGCTTCTTCTTGGAACTGAAAAAGAAAAATTACTCCCTTTTATAACACTGAAAATCGTGAGCTGTACCTTGAAATCTTCCTCCTTAAGAGAACTCCAAAGTGACTCCAAGCAGCTGCACAAGGCCTGGAGACTGGAAGACATTGGAAAGAAGACAAAGAGCTCCTGAGGGTTTTCTGTATTTTAATGATCCCCAACGGTGGATTTGGGGCTGAGTCCAGGAGCCCCAGGCACTGAGAGAAGGTTGAAGAAGCTGCTCAAGGAGTCAGAAGCAAAACTCCAAGTCCCTTGGAGCATCAGTGGCCCCACTGAGGGCAGGGAGTGCCAAAGGCTCCCCAGGGAGTGGTGAGAGCAGATCCTTGAGGCCAGGATTGCAGGAGCCCGAGGCTGTGAGCAGGGAACTGCAATGCTGAGCAAGGCCTGGGCTGGTTGGAGGAAGCAGAAAGGCCAAGGCCTGAGCCCAGGCCTGGGCCAGCAGGGCCTGTCCCTCACAGGTGGCTCGGGGCTGTTCCTGGGGCACTGGGACGGGAGAGGCAGCAAGGACAAATGTCATCAGGCTGTGTGACACTCCAGATGCTCATGGAACCAAGGGCCAGTGTGACACAGCAGGGCCTGATGGAAACAAGAGGCCGTGCTGAGCCTGCGCGCCTGTAACACCGCAGAACACTGAAATGCTGAGGGTGAGCAAAGGTTCCTTTCCTCGAGTTTGGTGCAGAGTAGAAACCCCAGCCAGATATTCTCAAGAGGTCAAAACGACACAAAAGTGTACTGGAAAAATACAGAAAACCGAGCTCCTTTGGCAAATGATTTCATACAACATCCAATTCAACGTGCAACACTTAGCGTAGCAGGAACATCATTAACTCAGCCCATGTAAGATGGAAACCTTTAGGCATAAAAATGTTAAACTACCCAAAAACATTCCAGTAAAAGAGGATAAGAAGGTTAAAAGAGAAAAAAAGAGACAGAAAGACAGAAGATCTCCAGATAGATATGCAGAGAGCTACCAGCTGCTAGGCTTCCAGTGTGGGTGAGACACAGACCCAGGAGATTTCAGGATTCAGACCAGGGCTTGACGTCATGCCCGATTTTTTCAATTCCCTAGCATTTTGTAAGCTCTCCTCTTTTCGGGGACATCGGCTTTCTTCCCACTCACTGCTGTGTTTCATTGCCTTTGTGTGGGATTGATTGACAGCTCGGCCAATCAGAGCTGGGTGGGCGCTGCCCCTGCTGTGTGATTGATTGACGGCTCAGCCAATCAGAGCTGGGTGGGCGCTGCCCATGCTGTGTGATTGATTGACAGCTCAACCAATCAGAGCAGGCTGGGCGCTGCTCCTGCTGTGTGACTGATTAACGGCTCAACCAATCAGAGCTGGGTGGGCGCTGTCCCTGCTGTGTGATTGATTGACGGCTCAGACAATCAGAGCTGGGTGGGCGCTACCCCTGCTGTGTGATTGGCAGATCTGCCAGGCTGGGGGCGGGGCTCTGTCCCACCTCATTCCAAGGTCTGTCCCAGCCCTAGCCCCACTCGGCCATTCCGAGCATCCCGAGGGGTCTGGGGACATTGATGTCATCCAGCCTCTGACAGCGACCATGGGGACACTGCGGAACCTCATGGAACCAAAGAGACCATTTTGACACTCTGGTGCCTCATGCAATCAGGGGCACCTTTGTGAGACTCAGGACCCCAGTGGAACCAAGGGTCAGTGATGAAGCTGTGCGGCCCAGAGAACCAAGGAGCCTTTGTTACACAGCAGGGCCACATGGAGCCCAGGGGCCTTGGTGACTCTGCAGGACCTTAGGGAAGCAAGGGGCCATTGTTATCACTACTGAAGCAGGGAGAATATTGTGACAAGGAGAATATCGGGACACTACAGGGACTCCTGGAATCAAGGAGAACATTGTGACCCTGTGAGGCCCCATGGAACCAAGGCAACATGGAACAGGTCTGACTGGCTGGGCCTCCCGGGGGCCACCTGGCAAGACTGGCTGATCCTGGAATGTTGAGGACTGCCTCTCCTCAGCTCCTGGAGCACTGAGGCTCTGTGCTTTCCTTCCTATGGAAAAGTACCATCCGCTTTTGCAGGTTCCCACGGCTGAAACTGATATTCCCCCTGAAAAAGCACTACATACAAGGCTTGCTCCCAGCCAAAATCTGCTAGGAGTAACAGCTCTGGGTGGCCACCGTTTCCTGAGGGCTGCCTCTCATCTACCACTCTAAGGGTCGGTGTGAAGTTTCCCTCATTTTTGCCTCATGACCCTCTCAAGAAGACCTCAAGGACCCCCGCCCAGGTTGACTCTGGACAATGATTTTCTGGCCTGCTTGAGGTGGGTGCTTGCCAAGGGACTCTTTGCAGGTGTGTTGTGCTCACTGGACTCTGCTGTCATGGTACCAGCTGAAGCCTGCATGTACTGCACGACCGCACCTGTCTCTTGGAGCACCACACAATGCTCCATAAATCTCCCCACCTCTTGGCCACAAGCCACTCGCTTTGGAAAAGGACTATGAAAGAGCGATCCTCTGGAGAAGACCCTGAGTACTCCCCACGGATGACCACCCTTCCGTTGGCTGGCCCACCATGACGTTGGTCTTGTCTGTTGGTAGCTATTTCCCCCTTCCCCTCTTTTTCTCTCTCTAGACTCCATTTCCTATATCTCTCCCCTCTATCGCAACTGAATTGTTTGGCATTCAATAAAAATGCATTGCTGTTGTTGAATAAACTGATTTGTCCCCCGCTATTTGCCTGCTATTACCTCTGAGATCAAACAATCCCCGGCCTGTGTTGGTAGATGGTGACACTCCCCCCCCCCCTCCCCCCCCCCCCCCGCAAATCCCCCATCCCCCTGCTTCTCCCAGTTGATTGCTGATCGTGCTGTGACATGGAATGGAACATCCCTTGGGCCAGTCCAGCCCAGCTGTCCCATCCCTGTTCCCTCAGGAACACTTGCCCACCCCAAGTCCATGGGTTGGAGGGGCTTGCAGACACGCCTCGTGGGGGGAGCATTGTGACAAGGACAGGAGAACAGAACAACATTTACACTTATCGCGGGCAGAGAACAGAAGAGCACAGCCTTGGAGAAACGCACAAAGGATGTAGCTGAGGCAAACAGAGCGTGCACAAAATGCAAGGAGAATGTCAGCTCAGCTCTGCAAGGCTGACAAAAGCAGAAGTTATACACAACAATAATATTGCCCTTCCTCAAAAGCGGGGATCAAAGAGCAGTCACCTAAAATGGACAGTGCATGTTGAAGGCAGACTCCAAAGAACCATAGAAGGACTTGTGAGAAGGGGTGCAATTATGGCAAATAAATTCCAGGTGGGGTTAACTAATGAATACATCATCAGTGTGAGTGATAAAAGCTCCGATTGCCTGGTGGCCAGTGCACTCGAGTAGATGAAGGATTGCCCAAGTGGCCACCATGGTGTAATAAAGAATACCTGCTCTCAGATCCTCAAAACTGTGTTCAAAAGTTGCTATCCAGCAGATTTCAGTATCAGTGGTGTCCCTGACTCCATTATGCCCCTTGCACACTTTCACGAGGGCCCCTTGGTTCCACGAGGCCCTGCTGGATAACAGTGGACCCTTGGTTCCATTTGGGTCTGTACTGTCAAAATGGCCTCCTTGGTTCTGCACTGCCACAATGCTCTCCTTGGTGCCACGAGGCCTTGGTGTGTCACAACAGCCTCTCGGTTCCATGAACTGCCATAGTGTCAGCACGGTCTCTTGGATCTGCAGTATCACGATGGACAGTTGGTTACAAGCAGCCCCGCCGTGTCACAACGACTATTTGCTTCAGGTGGCCCCCACAGTGTCACCATGGCCCCTTGGTTCCACGAGGCCTCGCTGCAGAACAATGGCCTCTCAGTTCCAGGAGGTTTTGTACTGTCAACAGTGCTCTCCTTGGTTCTACAGTGGCTGCTTGCTTCCATAAGGTTCCTCGGTGTCACAGTGGTCTCCTTGGCTCCATGAGGCTCTGCAATGTCCCAATAGCCCATGGTTTCCATGAGCTTCTGTCCCATCAACCATGTCCTTTGCTCCAGTGAGGCCCCGCAATGGCACACTGGACCCTTGGCTCCATGAGGTTCCATAGTGTGACATGGTTGCCTTGATTCCAAGAGGTTCTGCCGGGTCACACTGGACCCTTGGCTCCGTGAGGTTCCGTGGTATCGCCATGGTTTCCCTGGATCCGCAGTAGCACTATGGACCATAGGTTTCATGCAGCTTTGCTGTGCTACAGTGGCTCCTTGGTTCCATCAAGTGCCACTGTGTAACAAGGGAATCTTGGTCCCATGAGGTTCTGGACTGTCACAATGCTGTCCTTGGTTCTGGACTCTAACAACGGACCCTTGGTTCCACGAGGTTCCATTACGTCACAATGCTCTCCTTGGTTCCACAAGGCCTTGCTTTGTCACAATGGACCCTTGGTTCCATGAGCTTCCGTAGTGTAACCATGGTCTCCTGGGATCTGCATTGTCACAATGGACAATTGGTTGCATGGGAGCCTGCTGTGTCACAAGAGAGCCTTAGTTCCATGACATTCTGGACTGTCACAGTGGTCTCCCTGCTTCAACGAGGCCCTGGAGTGTCACAAGGGCTGCTTGGTTCTGTGAGCTTCCACAACGTCCCAATGGTCTCCTTGTTTCTGCAGTGTCATAGTGGACTCTTGGTTCCATTAGGTTCTCTAAATGTCACAGGTCTCCCTGGTTCCATGTGGCCCTGCTGTGTCACCACAGCCCCTTGGTTCCAGGAGTTTCTGGGCTGTCAGCAGTGGTTCCTTTTCTTCCAATCAGGCACCGCTGTGTCACACTGCACCCTGGCTTCCATGAAGTTCTTCAGTGTCACAGTGGCCCCTTGGATCCATGCGGTCCCATAGTGTCACCATGGTCTCCTTGGATCTGCATTGTCATAAGGGACCATTGGTTCCATGTGGCCCGGCTGTGTCACAGTGATGTGGATTCCGTAATTGCCTTCAGCGTCACAATGGAGCCTTGTTTCTGTGAGGCTCTCAACTGTCACAATTGTCTCCTTGGTTCCATCAGCCCCCGCTGTGTCACAAGGGTCCCCTTGGTTCCATGAGCACACCAAAGCTTTGCATAAACATTGAGCAGCACCTGCTTAACACACCTGGGAACATCTGTCTGCATTCAAAAGACAGGTCACAGCTGAGAAAGGCACCAGCAGCTTCCATCTGCAACAGAGATGCAGGGAAAGGACAAGGACAGAGAATTCAGCTGCAAGACTCCGAGAATTCTGCATCCAGACATCATTTCTGGTCCCACTGTCCCTAGTAGAAAGGTGTCATCATTCCAGGCAGCCTGTACTCAGCATGTGCTTCTACAGTGGGGATTTGTCGTTTAGGAAACCTGCTCAGGCTTTTCCCTTCTTTCCTCACAAACAGGAATACTTGTCCCGGGCCTGGATGCAGGCAGAGCCCTGAGGAGAGCACGTGCGACATGGTGCAGTGGGCAGGGACAGCCAGCTGCAGAGTTCAGGGGGGAAGGGCTTCCGGTGCAGGGCCAGGGATGTCAGTCCCAGCTGGGCCACGTCAGACACGGTGAGGCTGGGCTTGGGGAGCAGCTTGTCCAAACAGGGTCAGCCTGCAAGGGGCTCATTCTTCTGTGGGCCCACACCTCCTAAGGAGACGTTCAGCATCAAGATCACCTGGGGAATGCCTAAGTTGCTTCTTCTTGGAACTGAAAAAGAAAAATTACTCCCTTTTATAACACTGAAAATCGTGAGCTGTACCTTGAAATCTTCCTCCTTAAGAGAACTCCAAAGTGACTCCAAGCAGCTGCACAAGGCCTGGAGACTGGAAGACATTGGAAAGAAGACAAAGAGCTCCTGAGGGTTTTCTGTATTTTAATGATCCCCAACGGTGGATTTGGGGCTGAGTCCAGGAGCCCCAGGCACTGAGAGAAGGTTGAAGAAGCTGCTCAAGGAGTCAGAAGCAAAACTCCAAGTCCCTTGGAGCATCAGTGGCCCCACTGAGGGCAGGGAGTGCCAAAGGCTCCCCAGGGAGTGGTGAGAGCAGATCCTTGAGGCCAGGATTGCAGGAGCCCGAGGCTGTGAGCAGGGAACTGCAATGCTGAGCAAGGCCTGGGCTGGTTGGAGGAAGCAGAAAGGCCAAGGCCTGAGCCCAGGCCTGGGCCAGCAGGGCCTGTCCCTCACAGGTGGCTCGGGGCTGTTCCTGGGGCACTGGGACGGGAGAGGCAGCAAGGACAAATGTCATCAGGCTGTGTGACACTCCAGATGCTCATGGAACCAAGGGCCAGTGTGACACAGCAGGGCCTGATGGAAACAAGAGGCCGTGCTGAGCCTGCGCGCCTGTAACACCGCAGAACACTGAAATGCTGAGGGTGAGCAAAGGTTCCTTTCCTCGAGTTTGGTGCAGAGTAGAAACCCCAGCCAGATATTCTCAAGAGGTCAAAACGACACAAAAGTGTACTGGAAAAATACAGAAAACCGAGCTCCTTTGGCAAATGATTTCATACAACATCCAATTCAACGTGCAACACTTAGCGTAGCAGGAACATCATTAACTCAGCCCATGTAAGATGGAAACCTTTAGGCATAAAAATGTTAAACTACCCAAAAACATTCCAGTAAAAGAGGATAAGAAGGTTAAAAGAGAAAAAAGAGACAGAAAGACAGAAGATCTCCAGATAGATATGCAGAGAGCGACCAGCTGCTAGGCTTCCAGTGTGGGTGAGACACAGACCCAGGAGATTTCAGGATTCAGACCAGGGCTTGACGTCATGCCCGATTTTTTCAATTCCCTAGCATTTTGTAAGCTCTCCTCTTTTCGGGGACATCGGCTTTCTTCCCACTCACTGCTGTGTTTCATTGCCTTTGTGTGGGATTGATTGACAGCTCGGCCAATCAGAGCTGGGTGGGCGCTGCCCCTGCTGTGTGATTGATTGACGGCTCAGCCAATCAGAGCTGGGTGGGCGCTGCCCATGCTGTGTGATTGATTGACAGCTCAACCAATCAGAGCAGGCTGGGCGCTGCTCCTGCTGTGTGATTGATTGACGGCTCAGACAATCAGAGCTGGGTGGGCGCTACCCCTGCTGTGTGATTGGCAGATCTGCCAGGCTGGGGGCGGGGCTCTGTCCCACCTCATTCCAAGGTCTGTCCCAGCCCCAGCCCCACTCGGCCATTCCGAGCATCCCGAGGGGTCTGGGGACATTGATGTCATCCAGCCTCTGACAGCGACCATGGGGACACTGCGGAACCTCATGGAACCAAAGAGACCATTTTGACACTCTGGTGCCTCATGCAATCAGGGGCACCTTTGTGAGACTCAGGACCCCAGTGGAACCAAGGGTCAGTGATGAAGCTGTGCGGCCCAGAGAACCAAGGAGCCTTTGTTACACAGCAGGGCCACATGGAGCCCAGGGGCCTTGGTGACTCTGCAGGACCTTAGGGAAGCAAGGGGCCATTGTTATCACTACTGAAGCAGGGAGAATATTGTGACAAGGAGAATATCGGGACACTACAGGGACTCCTGGAATCAAGGAGAACATTGTGACCCTGTGAGGCCCCATGGAACCAAGGCAACATGGAACAGGTCTGACTGGCTGGGCCTCCCGGGGGCCACCTGGCAAGACTGGCTGATCCTGGAATGTTGAGGACTGCCTCTCCTCAGCTCCTGGAGCACTGAGGCTCTGTGCTTTCCTTCCTATGGAAAAGTACCATCCGCTTTTGCAGGTTCCCACGGCTGAAACTGATATTCCCCCTGAAAAAGCACTACATACAAGGCTTGCTCCCAGCCAAAATCTGCTAGGAGTAACAGCTCTGGGTGGCCACCGTTTCCTGAGGGCTGCCTCTCATCTACCACTCTAAGGGTCGGTGTGAAGTTTCCCTCATTTTTGCCTCATGACCCTCTCAAGAAGACCTCAAGGACCCCCGCCCAGGTTGACTCTGGACAATGATTTTCTGGCCTGCTTGAGGTGGGTGCTTGCCAAGGGACTCTTTGCAGGTGTGTTGTGCTCACTGGACTCTGCTGTCATGGTACCAGCTGAAGCCTGCATGTACTGCACGACCGCACCTGTCTCTTGGAGCACCACACAATGCTCCATAAATCTCCCCACCTCTTGGCCACAAGCCACTCGCTTTGGAAAAGGACTATGAAAGAGCGATCCTCTGGAGAAGACCCTGAGTACTCCCCACGGATGACCACCCTTCCGTTGGCTGGCCCACCATGACGTTGGTCTTGTCTGTTGGTAGCTATTTCCCCCTTCCCCTCTTTTTCTCTCTCTATACTCCATTTCCTATATCTCTCCCCTCTATCGCAACTGAATTGTTTGGCATTCAATAAAAATGCATTGCTGTTGTTGAATAAACTGATTTGTCCCCCGCTATTTGCCTGCTATTACCTCTGAGATCAAACAATCCCCGGCCTGTGTTGGTAGATGGTGACACTCCCCCCCCCCCTCCCCCCCCCCCCCGCAAATCCCCCATCCCCCTGCTTCTCCCAGTTGATTGCTGATCGTGCTGTGACATGGAATGGAACATCCCTTGGGCCAGTCCAGCCCAGCTGTCCCATCCCTGTTCCCTCAGGAACACTTGCCCACCCCAAGTCCATGGGTTGGAGGGGCTTGCAGACACGCCTCGTGGGGGGAGCATTGTGACAAGGACAGGAGAACAGAACAACATTTACACTTATCAAGGGCAGAGAACAGAAGAGCACAGCCTTGGAGAAACGCACAAAGGATGTAGCTGAGGCAAACAGAGCGTGCACAAAATGCAAGGAGAATGTCAGCTCAGCTCTGCAAGGCTGACAAAAGCAGAAGTTATACACAACAATAATATTGCCCTTCCTCAAAAGCGGGGATCAAAGAGCAGTCACCTAAAAAGGATAGTGCATGTTGAAGGCAGACTCCAAAGAACCATAGAAGGACTTGTGAGAAGGGGTGCAATTATAGCAAATAAATTCCAGGTGGGGTTAACTAATGAATACATCATCAGTGTGAGTGATAAAAGCTCCGATTGCCTGGTGGCCAGTGCACTCGAGTAGATGAAGGATTGCCCAAGTGGCCACCATGGTGTAATAAAGAATACCTGCTCTCAGATCCTCAAAACTGTGTTCAAAAGTTGCTATCCAGCAGATTTCAGTATCAGTGGTGTCCCTGACTCCATTATGCCCCTTGCACACTTTCACGAGGGCCCCTTGGTTCCACGAGGCCCTGCTGGATAACAGTGGACCCTTGGTTCCATTTGGGTCTGTACTGTCAAAATGGCCTCCTTGGTTCTGCACTGCCACAATGCTCTCCTTGGTGCCACGAGGCCTTGGTGTGTCACAACAGCCTCTCGGTTCCATGAACTGCCATAGTGTCAGCACGGTCTCTTGGATCTGCAGTATCACGATGGACAGTTGGTTACAAGCAGCCCCGCCGTGTCACAACGACTATTTGCTTCAGGTGGCCCCCACAGTGTCACCATGGCCCCTTGGTTCCACGAGGCCTCGCTGCAGAACAATGGCCTCTCAGTTCCAGGAGGTTTTGTACTGTCAACAGTGCTCTCCTTGGTTCTACAGTGGCTGCTTGCTTCCATAAGGTTCCTCGGTGTCACAGTGGTCTCCTTGGCTCCATGAGGCTCTGCAATGTCCCAATAGCCCATGGTTTCCATGAGCTTCTGTCCCATCAACCATGTCCTTTGCTCCAGTGAGGCCCCGCAATGGCACACTGGACCCTTGGCTCCATGAGGTTCCATAGTGTGACATGGTTGCCTTGATTCCAAGAGGTTCTGCCGGGTCACACTGGACCCTTGGCTCCGTGAGGTTCCGTGGTATCGCCATGGTTTCCCTGGATCCGCAGTAGCACTATGGACCATAGGTTTCATGCAGCTTTGCTGTGCTACAGTGGCTCCTTGGTTCCGTCAAGTGCCACTGTGTAACAAGGGAATCTTGGTCCCATGAGGTTCTGGACTGTCACAATGCTGTCCTTGGTTCTGGACTCTAACAACGGACCCTTGGTTCCACGAGGTTCCATTACGTCACAATGCTCTCCTTGGTTCCACAAGGCCTTGCTTTGTCACAATGGACCCTTGGTTCCATGAGCTTCCGTAGTGTAACCATGGTCTCCTGGGATCTGCATTGTCACAATGGACAATTGGTTGCATGGGAGCCTGCTGTGTCACAAGAGAGCCTTAGTTCCATGACATTCTGGACTGTCACAGTGGTCTCCCTGCTTCAACGAGGCCCTGGAGTGTCACAAGGGCTGCTTGGTTCTGTGAGCTTCCACAACGTCCCAATGGTCTCCTTGTTTCTGCAGTGTCATAGTGGACTCTTGGTTCCATTAGGTTCTCTAAATGTCACAGGTCTCCCTGGTTCCATGTGGCCCTGCTGTGTCACCACAGCCCCTTGGTTCCAGGAGTTTCTGGGCTGTCAGCAGTGGTTCCTTTTCTTCCAATCAGGCACCGCTGTGTCACACTGCACCCTGGCTTCCATGAAGTTCTTCAGTGTCACAGTGGCCCCTTGGATCCATGCGGTCCCATAGTGTCACCATGGTCTCCTTGGATCTGCATTGTCATAAGGGACCATTGGTTCCATGTGGCCCGGCTGTGTCACAGTGATGTGGATTCCGTAATTGCCTTCAGCGTCACAATGGAGCCTTGTTTCTGTGAGGCTCTCAACTGTCACAATTGTCTCCTTGGTTCCATCAGCCCCCGCTGTGTCACAAGGGTCCCCTTGGTTCCATGAGCACACCAAAGCTTTGCATAAACATTGAGCAGCACCTGCTTAACACACCTGGGAACATCTGTCTGCATTCAAAAGACAGGTCACAGCTGAGAAAGGCACCAGCAGCTTCCATCTGCAACAGAGATGCAGGGAAAGGACAAGGACAGAGAATTCAGCTGCAAGACTCCGAGAATTCTGCATCCAGACATCATTTCTGGTCCCACTGTCCCTAGTAGAAAGGTGTCATCATTCCAGGCAGCCTGTACTCAGCATGTGCTTCTACAGTGGGGATTTGTCGTTTAGGAAACCTGCTCAGGCTTTTCCCTTCTTTCCTCACAAACAGGAATACTTGTCCCGGGCCTGGATGCAGGCAGAGCCCTGAGGAGAGCACGTGGGACATGGTGCAGTGGGCAGGGACAGCCAGCTGCAGAGTTCAGGGGGGAAGGGCTTCCAGTGCAGGGCCAGGGATGTCAGTCCCAGCTGGGCCACGTCAGACACGGTGAGGCTGGGCTTGGGGAGCAGCTTGTCCAAACAGGGTCAGCCTGCAAGGGGCTCATTCTTCTGTGGGCCCACACCTCCTAAGGAGACGTTCAGCATCAAGATCACCTGGGGAATGCCTAAGTTGCTTCTTCTTGGAACTGAAAAAGAAAAATTACTCCCTTTTATAACACTGAAAATCGTGAGCTGTACCTTGAAATCTTCCTCCTTAAGAGAACTCCAAAGTGACTCCAAGCAGCTGCACAAGGCCTGGAGACTGGAAGACATTGGAAAGAAGACAAAGAGCTCCTGAGGGTTTTCTGTATTTTAATGATCCCCAACGGTGGATTTGGGGCTGAGTCCAGGAGCCCCAGGCACTGAGAGAAGGTTGAAGAAGCTGCTCAAGGAGTCAGAAGCAAAACTCCAAGTCCCTTGGAGCATCAGTGGCCCCACTGAGGGCAGGGAGTGCCAAAGGCTCCCCAGGGAGTGGTGAGAGCAGATCCTTGAGGCCAGGATTGCAGGAGCCCGAGGCTGTGAGCAGGGAACTGCAATGCTGAGCAAGGCCTGGGCTGGTTGGAGGAAGCAGAAAGGCCAAGGCCTGAGCCCAGGCCTGGGCCAGCAGGGCCTGTCCCTCACAGGTGGCTCGGGGCTGTTCCTGGGGCACTGGGACGGGAGAGGCAGCAAGGACAAATGTCATCAGGCTGTGTGACACTCCAGATGCTCATGGAACCAAGGGCCAGTGTGACACAGCAGGGCCTGATGGAAACAAGAGGCCGTGCTGAGCCTGCGCGCCTGTAACACCGCAGAACACTGAAATGCTGAGGGTGAGCAAAGGTTCCTTTCCTCGAGTTTGGTGCAGAGTAGAAACCCCAGCCAGATATTCTCAAGAGGTCAAAACGACACAAAAGTGTACTGGAAAAATACAGAAAACCGAGCTCCTTTGGCAAATGATTTCATACAACATCCAATTCAACGTGCAACACTTAGCGTAGCAGGAACATCATTAACTCAGCCCATGTAAGATGGAAACCTTTAGGCATAAAAATGTTAAACTACCCAAAAACATTCCAGTAAAAGAGGATAAGAAGGTTAAAAGAGAAAAAAAGAGACAGAAAGACAGAAGATCTCCAGATAGATATGCAGAGAGCGACCAGCTGCTAGGCTTCCAGTGTGGGTGAGACACAGACCCAGGAGATTTCAGGATTCAGACCAGGGCTTGACGTCATGCCCGATTTTTTCAATTCCCTAGCGTTTGGTAAGCTCTCCTCTTTTCGGGGACATCTGCTTTCTTCCCACTCACTGCTGTGTTTCATTACCTTTGTGTGGGATTGATTGACAGCTCGGCCAATCAGAGCTGGGTGGGCGCTGCCCCTGCTGTGTGATTGATTGACGGCTCAGCCAATCAGAGCTGGGTGGGCGCTGCCCATGCTGTGTGATTGATTGACAGCTCAACCAATCAGAGCAGGCTGGGCGCTGCTCCTGCTGTGTGACTGATTAACGGCTCAACCAATCAGAGCTGGGTGGGCGCTGTCCCTGCTGTGTGATTGATTGACGGCTCAGACAATCAGAGCTGGGTGGGCGCTACCCCTGCTGTGTGATTGGCAGATCTGCCAGGCTGGGGGCGGGGCTCTGTCCCACCTCATTCCAAGGTCTGTCCCAGCCCCAGCCCCACTCGGCCATTCCGAGCATCCCGAGGGGTCTGGGGACATTGATGTCATCCAGCCTCTGACAGCGACCATGGGGACACTGCGGAACCTCATGGAACCAAAGAGACCATTTTGACACTCTGGTGCCTCATGCAATCAGGGGCACCTTTGTGAGACTCAGGACCCCAGTGGAACCAAGGGTCAGTGATGAAGCTGTGCGGCCCAGAGAACCAAGGAGCCTTTGTTACACAGCAGGGCCACATGGAGCCCAGGGGCCTTGGTGACTCTGCAGGACCTTAGGGAAGCAAGGGGCCATTGTTATCACTACTGAAGCAGGGAGAATATTGTGACAAGGAGAATATCGGGACACTACAGGGACTCCTGGAATCAAGGAGAACATTGTGACCCTGTGAGGCCCCATGGAACCAAGGCAACATGGAACAGGTCTGACTGGCTGGGCCTCCCGGGGGCCACCTGGCAAGACTGGCTGATCCTGGAATGTTGAGGACTGCCTCTCCTCAGCTCCTGGAGCACTGAGGCTCTGTGCTTTCCTTCCTATGGAAAAGTACCATCCGCTTTTGCAGGTTCCCACGGCTGAAACTGATATTCCCCCTGAAAAAGCACTACATACAAGGCTTGCTCCCAGCCAAAATCTGCTAGGAGTAACAGCTCTGGGTGGCCACCGTTTCCTGAGGGCTGCCTCTCATCTACCACTCTAAGGGTCGGTGTGAAGTTTCCCTCATTTTTGCCTCATGACCCTCTCAAGAAGACCTCAAGGACCCCCGCCCAGGTTGACTCTGGACAATGATTTTCTGGCCTGCTTGAGGTGGGTGCTTGCCAAGGGACTCTTTGCAGGTGTGTTGTGCTCACTGGACTCTGCTGTCATGGTACCAGCTGAAGCCTGCATGTACTGCACGACCGCACCTGTCTCTTGGAGCACCACACAATGCTCCATAAATCTCCCCACCTCTTGGCCACAAGCCACTCGCTTTGGAAAAGGACTATGAAAGAGCGATCCTCTGGAGAAGACCCTGAGTACTCCCCACGGATGACCACCCTTCCGTTGGCTGGCCCACCATGACGTTGGTCTTGTCTGTTGGTAGCTATTTCCCCCTTCCCCTCTTTTTCTCTCTCTATACTCCATTTCCTATATCTCTCCCCTCTATCGCAACTGAATTGTTTGGCATTCAATAAAAATGCATTGCTGTTGTTGAATAAACTGATTTGTCCCCCGCTATTTGCCTGCTATTACCTCTGAGATCAAACAATCCCCGGCCTGTGTTGGTAGATGGTGACACTCCCCCCCCCCCCCTCCCCCCCCCCCCGCAAATCCCCCATCCCCCTGCTTCTACCAGTTGATTGCTGATCGTGCTGTGACATGGAATGGAACATCCCTTGGGCCAGTCCAGCCCAGCTGTCCCATCCCTGTTCCCTCAGGAACACTTGCCCACCCCAAGTCCATGGGTTGGAGGGGCTTGCAGACACGCCTCGTGGGGGGAGCATTGTGACAAGGACAGGAGAACAGAACAACATTTACACTTATCAAGGGCAGAGAACAGAAGAGCACAGCCTTGGAGAAACGCACAAAGGATGTAGCTGAGGCAAACAGAGCGTGCACAAAATGCAAGGAGAATGTCAGCTCAGCTCTGCAAGGCTGACAAAAGCAGAAGTTATACACAACAATAATATTGCCCTTCCTCAAAAGCGGGGATCAAAGAGCAGTCACCTAAAATGGACAGTGCATGTTGAAGGCAGACTCCAAAGAACCATAGAAGGACTTGTGAGAAGGGGTGCAATTATGGCAAATAAATTCCAGGTGGGGTTAACTAATGAATACATCATCAGTGTGAGTGATAAAAGCTCCGATTGCCTGGTGGCCAGTGCACTCGAGTAGATGAAGGATTGCCCAAGTGGCCACCATGGTGTAATAAAGAATACCTGCTCTCAGATCCTCAAAACTGTGTTCAAAAGTTGCTATCCAGCAGATTTCAGTATCAGTGGTGTCCCTGACTCCATTATGCCCCTTGCACACTTTCACGAGGGCCCCTTGGTTCCACGAGGCCCTGCTGGATAACAGTGGACCCTTGGTTCCATTTGGGTCTGTACTGTCAAAATGGCCTCCTTGGTTCTGCACTGCCACAATGCTCTCCTTGGTGCCACGAGGCCTTGGTGTGTCACAACAGCCTCTCGGTTCCATGAACTGCCATAGTGTCAGCACGGTCTCTTGGATCTGCAGTATCACGATGGACAGTTGGTTACAAGCAGCCCCGCCGTGTCACAACGACTATTTGCTTCAGGTGGCCCCCACAGTGTCACCATGGCCCCTTGGTTCCACGAGGCCTCGCTGCAGAACAATGGCCTCTCAGTTCCAGGAGGTTTTGTACTGTCAACAGTGCTCTCCTTGGTTCTACAGTGGCTGCTTGCTTCCATAAGGTTCCTCGGTGTCACAGTGGTCTCCTTGGCTCCATGAGGCTCTGCAATGTCCCAATAGCCCATGGTTTCCATGAGCTTCTGTCCCATCAACCATGTCCTTTGCTCCAGTGAGGCCCCGCAATGGCACACTGGACCCTTGGCTCCATGAGGTTCCATAGTGTGACATGGTTGCCTTGATTCCAAGAGGTTCTGCCGGGTCACACTGGACCCTTGGCTCCGTGAGGTTCCGTGGTATCGCCATGGTTTCCCTGGATCCGCAGTAGCACTATGGACCATAGGTTTCATGCAGCTTTGCTGTGCTACAGTGGCTCCTTGGTTCCGTCAAGTGCCACTGTGTAACAAGGGAATCTTGGTCCCATGAGGTTCTGGACTGTCACAATGCTGTCCTTGGTTCTGGACTCTAACAACGGACCCTTGGTTCCACGAGGTTCCATTACGTCACAATGCTCTCCTTGGTTCCACAAGGCCTTGCTTTGTCACAATGGACCCTTGGTTCCATGAGCTTCCGTAGTGTAACCATGGTCTCCTGGGATCTGCATTGTCACAATGGACAATTGGTTGCATGGGAGCCTGCTGTGTCACAAGAGAGCCTTAGTTCCATGACATTCTGGACTGTCACAGTGGTCTCCCTGCTTCAACGAGGCCCTGGAGTGTCACAAGGGCTGCTTGGTTCTGTGAGCTTCCACAACGTCCCAATGGTCTCCTTGTTTCTGCAGTGTCATAGTGGACTCTTGGTTCCATTAGGTTCTCTAAATGTCACAGGTCTCCCTGGTTCCATGTGGCCCTGCTGTGTCACCACAGCCCCTTGGTTCCAGGAGTTTCTGGGCTGTCAGCAGTGGTTCCTTTTCTTCCAATCAGGCACCGCTGTGTCACACTGCACCCTGGCTTCCATGAAGTTCTTCAGTGTCACAGTGGCCCCTTGGATCCATGCGGTCCCATAGTGTCACCATGGTCTCCTTGGATCTGCATTGTCATAAGGGACCATTGGTTCCATGTGGCCCGGCTGTGTCACAGTGATGTGGATTCCGTAATTGCCTTCAGCGTCACAATGGAGCCTTGTTTCTGTGAGGCTCTGAACTGTCACAATTGTCTCCTTGGTTCCATCAGCCCCCGCTGTGTCACAAGGGTCCCCTTGGTTCCATGAGCACACCAAAGCTTTGCATAAACATTGAGCAGCACCTGCTTAACACACCTGGGAACATCTGTCTGCATTCAAAAGACAGGTCACAGCTGAGAAAGGCACCAGCAGCTTCCATCTGCAACAGAGATGCAGGGAAAGGACAAGGACAGAGAATTCAGCTGCAAGACTCCGAGAATTCTGCATCCAGACATCATTTCTGGTCCCACTGTCCCTAGTAGAAAGGTGTCATCATTCCAGGCAGCCTGTACTCAGCATGTGCTTCTACAGTGGGGATTTGTCGTTTAGGAAACCTGCTCAGGCTTTTCCCTTCTTTCCTCACAAACAGGAATACTTGTCCCGGGCCTGGATGCAGGCAGAGCCCTGAGGAGAGCACGTGGGACATGGTGCAGTGGGCAGGGACAGCCAGCTGCAGAGTTCAGGGGGGAAGGGCTTCCGGTGCAGGGCCAGGGATGTCAGTCCCAGCTGGGCCACGTCAGACACGGTGAGGCTGGGCTTGGGGAGCAGCTTGTCCAAACAGGGTCAGCCTGCAAGGGGCTCATTCTTCTGTGGGCCCACACCTCCTAAGGAGACGTTCAGCATCAAGATCACCTGGGGAATGCCTAAGTTGCTTCTTCTTGGAACTGAAAAAGAAAAATTACTCCCTTTTATAACACTGAAAATCGTGAGCTGTACCTTGAAATCTTCCTCCTTAAGAGAACTCCAAAGTGACTCCAAGCAGCTGCACAAGGCCTGGAGACTGGAAGACATTGGAAAGAAGACAAAGAGCTCCTGAGGGTTTTCTGTATTTTAATGATCCCCAACGGTGGATTTGGGGCTGAGTCCAGGAGCCCCAGGCACTGAGAGAAGGTTGAAGAAGCTGCTCAAGGAGTCAGAAGCAAAACTCCAAGTCCCTTGGAGCATCAGTGGCCCCACTGAGGGCAGGGAGTGCCAAAGGCTCCCCAGGGAGTGGTGAGAGCAGATCCTTGAGGCCAGGATTGCAGGAGCCCGAGGCTGTGAGCAGGGAACTGCAATGCTGAGCAAGGCCTGGGCTGGTTGGAGGAAGCAGAAAGGCCAAGGCCTGAGCCCAGGCCTGGGCCAGCAGGGCCTGTCCCTCACAGGTGGCTCGGGGCTGTTCCTGGGGCACTGGGACGGGAGAGGCAGCAAGGACAAATGTCATCAGGCTGTGTGACACTCCAGATGCTCATGGAACCAAGGGCCAGTGTGACACAGCAGGGCCTGATGGAAACAAGAGGCCGTGCTGAGCCTGCGCGCCTGTAACACCGCAGAACACTGAAATGCTGAGGGTGAGCAAAGGTTCCTTTCCTCGAGTTTGGTGCAGAGTAGAAACCCCAGCCAGATATTCTCAAGAGGTCAAAACGACACAAAAGTGTACTGGAAAAATACAGAAAACCGAGCTCCTTTGGCAAATGATTTCATACAACATCCAATTCAACGTGCAACACTTAGCGTAGCAGGAACATCATTAACTCAGCCCATGTAAGATGGAAACCTTTAGGCATAAAAATGTTAAACTACCCAAAAACATTCCAGTAAAAGAGGATAAGAAGGTTAAAAGAGAAAAAAAGAGACAGAAAGACAGAAGATCTCCAGATAGATATGCAGAGAGCTACCAGCTGCTAGGCTTCCAGTGTGGGTGAGACACAGACCCAGGAGATTTCAGGATTCAGACCAGGGCTTGACGTCATGCCCGATTTTTTCAATTCCCTAGCGTTTGGTAAGCTCTCCTCTTTTCGGGGACATCTGCTTTCTTCCCACTCACTGATGTGTTTCATTACCTTTGTGTGGGATTGATTGACAGCTCGGCCAATCAGAGCTGGGTGGGCGCTGCCCCTGCTGTGTGATTGATTGACGGCTCAGCCAATCAGAGCTGGGTGGGCGCTGCCCATGCTGTGTGATTGATTGACAGCTCAACCAATCAGAGCAGGCTGGGCGCTGCTCCTGCTGTGTGACTGATTAACGGCTCAACCAATCAGAGCTGGGTGGGCGCTGTCCCTGCTGTGTGATTGATTGACGGCTCAGACAATCAGAGCTGGGTGGGCGCTACCCCTGCTGTGTGATTGGCAGATCTGCCAGGCTGGGGGCGGGGCTCTGTCCCACCTCATTCCAAGGTCTGTCCCAGCCCCAGCCCCACTCGGCCATTCCGAGCATCCCGAGGGGTCTGGGGACATTGATGTCATCCAGCCTCTGACAGCGACCATGGGGACACTGCGGAACCTCATGGAACCAAAGAGACCATTTTGACACTCTGGTGCCTCATGCAATCAGGGGCACCTTTGTGAGACTCAGGACCCCAGTGGAACCAAGGGTCAGTGATGAAGCTGTGCGGCCCAGAGAACCAAGGAGCCTTTGTTACACAGCAGGGCCACATGGAGCCCAGGGGCCTTGGTGACTCTGCAGGACCTTAGGGAAGCAAGGGGCCATTGTTATCACTACTGAAGCAGGGAGAATATTGTGACAAGGAGAATATCGGGACACTACAGGGACTCCTGGAATCAAGGAGAACATTGTGACCCTGTGAGGCCCCATGGAACCAAGGCAACATGGAACAGGTCTGACTGGCTGGGCCTCCCGGGGGCCACCTGGCAAGACTGGCTGATCCTGGAATGTTGAGGACTGCCTCTCCTCAGCTCCTGGAGCACTGAGGCTCTGTGCTTTCCTTCCTATGGAAAAGTACCATCCGCTTTTGCAGGTTCCCACGGCTGAAACTGATATTCCCCCTGAAAAAGCACTACATACAAGGCTTGCTCCCAGCCAAAATCTGCTAGGAGTAACAGCTCTGGGTGGCCACCGTTTCCTGAGGGCTGCCTCTCATCTACCACTCTAAGGGTCGGTGTGAAGTTTCCCTCATTTTTGCCTCATGACCCTCTCAAGAAGACCTCAAGGACCCCCGCCCAGGTTGACTCTGGACAATGATTTTCTGGCCTGCTTGAGGTGGGTGCTTGCCAAGGGACTCTTTGCAGGTGTGTTGTGCTCACTGGACTCTGCTGTCATGGTACCAGCTGAAGCCTGCATGTACTGCACGACCACACCTGTCTCTTGGAGCACCACACAATGCTCCATAAATCTCCCCACCTCTTGGCCACAAGCCACTCGCTTTGGAAAAGGACTATGAAAGAGCGATCCTCTGGAGAAGACCCTGAGTACTCCCCACGGATGACCACCCTTCCGTTGGCTGGCCCACCATGACGTTGGTCTTGTCTGTTGGTAGCTATTTCCCCCTTCCCCTCTTTTTCTCTCTCTATACTCCATTTCCTATATCTCTCCCCTCTATCGCAACTGAATTGTTTGGCATTCAATAAAAATGCATTGCTGTTGTTGAATAAACTGATTTGTCCCCCGCTATTTGCCTGCTATTACCTCTGAGATCAAACAATCCCCGGCCTGTGTTGGTAGATGGTGACACTCCCCCCCCCCTCCCCCCCCCCCCCGCAAATCCCCCATCCCCCTGCTTCTCCCAGTTGATTGCTGATCGTGCTGTGACATGGAATGGAACATCCCTTGGGCCAGTCCAGCCCAGCTGTCCCATCCCTGTTCCCTCAGGAACACTTGCCCACCCCAAGTCCATGGGTTGGAGGGGCTTGCAGACACGCCTCGTGGGGGGAGCATTGTGACAAGAACAGGAGAACAGAACAACATTTACACTTACCAAGGGCAGAGAACAGAAGAGCACAGCCTTGGAGAAACGCACAAAGGATGTAGCTGAGGCAAACAGAGCGTGCACAAAATGCAAGGAGAATGTCAGCTCAGCTCTGCAAGGCTGACAAAAGCAGAAGTTATACACAACAATAATATTGCCCTTCCTCAAAAGCGGGGATCAAAGAGCAGTCACCTAAAATGGACAGTGCATGTTGAAGGCAGACTCCAAAGAACCATAGAAGGACTTGTGAGAAGGGGTGCAATTATGGCAAATAAATTCCAGGTGGGGTTAACTAATGAATACATCATCAGTGTGAGTGATAAAAGCTCCGATTGCCTGGTGGCCAGTGCACTCGAGTAGATGAAGGATTGCCCAAGTGGCCACCATGGTGTAATAAAGAATACCTGCTCTCAGATCCTCAAAACTGTGTTCAAAAGTTGCTATCCAGCAGATTTCAGTATCAGTGGTGTCCCTGACTCCATTATGCCCCTTGCACACTTTCACGAGGGCCCCTTGGTTCCACGAGGCCCTGCTGGATAACAGTGGACCCTTGGTTCCATTTGGGTCTGTACTGTCAAAATGGCCTCCTTGGTTCTGCACTGCCACAATGCTCTCCTTGGTGCCACGAGGCCTTGGTGTGTCACAACAGCCTCTCGGTTCCATGAACTGCCATAGTGTCAGCACGGTCTCTTGGATCTGCAGTATCACGATGGACAGTTGGTTACAAGCAGCCCCACCGTGTCACAACGACTATTTGCTTCAGGTGGCCCCCACAGTGTCACCATGGCCCCTTGGTTCCACGAGGCCTCGCTGCAGAACAATGGCCTCTCAGTTCCAGGAGGTTTTGTACTGTCAACAGTGCTCTCCTTGGTTCTACAGTGGCTGCTTGCTTCCATAAGGTTCCTCGGTGTCACAGTGGTCTCCTTGGCTCCATGAGGCTCTGCAATGTCCCAATAGCCCATGGTTTCCATGAGCTTCTGTCCCATCAACCATGTCCTTTGCTCCAGTGAGGCCCCGCAATGGCACACTGGACCCTTGGCTCCATGAGGTTCCATAGTGTGACATGGTTGCCTTGATTCCAAGAGGTTCTGCCGGGTCACACTGGACCCTTGGCTCCGTGAGGTTCCGTGGTATCGCCATGGTTTCCCTGGATCCGCAGTAGCACTATGGACCATAGGTTTCATGCAGCTTTGCTGTGCTACAGTGGCTCCTTGGTTCCGTCAAGTGCCACTGTGTAACAAGGGAATCTTGGTCCCATGAGGTTCTGGACTGTCACAATGCTGTCCTTGGTTCTGGACTCTAACAACGGACCCTTGGTTCCACGAGGTTCCATTACGTCACAATGCTCTCCTTGGTTCCACAAGGCCTTGCTTTGTCACAATGGACCCTTGGTTCCATGAGCTTCCGTAGTGTAACCATGGTCTCCTGGGATCTGCATTGTCACAATGGACAATTGGTTGCATGGGAGCCTGCTGTGTCACAAGAGAGCCTTAGTTCCATGACATTCTGGACTGTCACAGTGGTCTCCCTGCTTCAACGAGGCCCTGGAGTGTCACAAGGGCTGCTTGGTTCTGTGAGCTTCCACAACGTCCCAATGGTCTCCTTGTTTCTGCAGTGTCATAGTGGACTCTTGGTTCCATTAGGTTCTCTAAATGTCACAGGTCTCCCTGGTTCCATGTGGCCCTGCTGTGTCACCACAGCCCCTTGGTTCCAGGAGTTTCTGGGCTGTCAGCAGTGGTTCCTTTTCTTCCAATCAGGCACCGCTGTGTCACACTGCACCCTGGCTTCCATGAAGTTCTTCAGTGTCACAGTGGCCCCTTGGATCCATGCGGTCCCATAGTGTCACCATGGTCTCCTTGGATCTGCATTGTCATAAGGGACCATTGGTTCCATGTGGCCCGGCTGTGTCACAGTGATGTGGATTCCGTAATTGCCTTCAGCGTCACAATGGAGCCTTGTTTCTGTGAGGCTCTGAACTGTCACAATTGTCTCCTTGGTTCCATCAGCCCCCGCTGTGTCACAAGGGTCCCCTTGGTTCCATGAGCACACCAAAGCTTTGCATAAACATTGAGCAGCACCTGCTTAACACACCTGGGAACATCTGTCTGCATTCAAAAGACAGGTCACAGCTGAGAAAGGCACCAGCAGCTTCCATCTGCAACAGAGATGCAGGGAAAGGACAAGGACAGAGAATTCAGCTGCAAGACTCCGAGAATTCTGCATCCAGACATCATTTCTGGTCCCACTGTCCCTAGTAGAAAGGTGTCATCATTCCAGGCAGCCTGTACTCAGCATGTGCTTCTACAGTGGGGATTTGTCGTTTAGGAAACCTGCTCAGGCTTTTCCCTTCTTTCCTCACAAACAGGAATACTTGTCCCGGGCCTGGATGCAGGCAGAGCCCTGAGGAGAGCACGTGGGACATGGTGCAGTGGGCAGGGACAGCCAGCTGCAGAGTTCAGGGGGGAAGGGCTTCCGGTGCAGGGCCAGGGATGTCAGTCCCAGCTGGGCCACGTCAGACACGGTGAGGCTGGGCTTGGGGAGCAGCTTGTCCAAACAGGGTCAGCCTGCAAGGGGCTCATTCTTCTGTGGGCCCACACCTCCTAAGGAGACGTTCAGCATCAAGATCACCTGGGGAATGCCTAAGTTGCTTCTTCTTGGAACTGAAAAAGAAAAATTACTCCCTTTTATAACACTGAAAATCGTGAGCTGTACCTTGAAATCTTCCTCCTTAAGAGAACTCCAAAGTGACTCCAAGCAGCTGCACAAGGCCTGGAGACTGGAAGACATTGGAAAGAAGACAAAGAGCTCCTGAGGGTTTTCTGTATTTTAATGATCCCCAACGGTGGATTTGGGGCTGAGTCCAGGAGCCCCAGGCACTGAGAGAAGGTTGAAGAAGCTGCTCAAGGAGTCAGAAGCAAAACTCCAAGTCCCTTGGAGCATCAGTGGCCCCACTGAGGGCAGGGAGTGCCAAAGGCTCCCCAGGGAGTGGTGAGAGCAGATCCTTGAGGCCAGGATTGCAGGAGCCCGAGGCTGTGAGCAGGGAACTGCAATGCTGAGCAAGGCCTGGGCTGGTTGGAGGAAGCAGAAAGGCCAAGGCCTGAGCCCAGGCCTGGGCCAGCAGGGCCTGTCCCTCACAGGTGGCTCGGGGCTGTTCCTGGGGCACTGGGACGGGAGAGGCAGCAAGGACAAATGTCATCAGGCTGTGTGACACTCCAGATGCTCATGGAACCAAGGGCCAGTGTGACACAGCAGGGCCTGATGGAAACAAGAGGCCGTGCTGAGCCTGCGCGCCTGTAACACCGCAGAACACTGAAATGCTGAGGGTGAGCAAAGGTTCCTTTCCTCGAGTTTGGTGCAGAGTAGAAACCCCAGCCAGATATTCTCAAGAGGTCAAAACGACACAAAAGTGTACTGGAAAAATACAGAAAACCGAGCTCCTTTGGCAAATGATTTCATACAACATCCAATTCAACGTGCAACACTTAGCGTAGCAGGAACATCATTAACTCAGCCCATGTAAGATGGAAACCTTTAGGCATAAAAATGTTAAACTACCCAAAAACATTCCAGTAAAAGAGGATAAGAAGGTTAAAAGAGAAAAAAAGAGACAGAAAGACAGAAGATCTCCAGATAGATATGCAGAGAGCTACCAGCTGCTAGGCTTCCAGTGTGGGTGAGACACAGACCCAGGAGATTTCAGGATTCAGACCAGGGCTTGACGTCATGCCCGATTTTTTCAATTCCCTAGCGTTTGGTAAGCTCTCCTCTTTTCGGGGACATCTGCTTTCTTCCCACTCACTGATGTGTTTCATTACCTTTGTGTGGGATTGATTGACAGCTCGGCCAATCAGAGCTGGGTGGGCGCTGCCCCTGCTGTGTGATTGATTGACGGCTCAGCCAATCAGAGCTGGGTGGGCGCTGCCCATGCTGTGTGATTGATTGACAGCTCAACCAATCAGAGCAGGCTGGGCGCTGCTCCTGCTGTGTGACTGATTAACGGCTCAACCAATCAGAGCTGGGTGGGCGCTGTCCCTGCTGTGTGATTGATTGACGGCTCAGACAATCAGAGCTGGGTGGGCGCTACCCCTGCTGTGTGATTGGCAGATCTGCCAGGCTGGGGGCGGGGCTCTGTCCCACCTCATTCCAAGGTCTGTCCCAGCCCCAGCCCCACTCGGCCATTCCGAGCATCCCGAGGGGTCTGGGGACATTGATGTCATCCAGCCTCTGACAGCGACCATGGGGACACTGCGGAACCTCATGGAACCAAAGAGACCATTTTGACACTCTGGTGCCTCATGCAATCAGGGGCACCTTTGTGAGACTCAGGACCCCAGTGGAACCAAGGGTCAGTGATGAAGCTGTGCGGCCCAGAGAACCAAGGAGCCTTTGTTACACAGCAGGGCCACATGGAGCCCAGGGGCCTTGGTGACTCTGCAGGACCTTAGGGAAGCAAGGGGCCATTGTTATCACTACTGAAGCAGGGAGAATATTGTGACAAGGAGAATATCGGGACACTACAGGGACTCCTGGAATCAAGGAGAACATTGTGACCCTGTGAGGCCCCATGGAACCAAGGCAACATGGAACAGGTCTGACTGGCTGGGCCTCCCGGGGGCCACCTGGCAAGACTGGCTGATCCTGGAATGTTGAGGACTGCCTCTCCTCAGCTCCTGGAGCACTGAGGCTCTGTGCTTTCCTTCCTATGGAAAAGTACCATCCGCTTTTGCAGGTTCCCACGGCTGAAACTGATATTCCCCCTGAAAAAGCACTACATACAAGGCTTGCTCCCAGCCAAAATCTGCTAGGAGTAACAGCTCTGGGTGGCCACCGTTTCCTGAGGGCTGCCTCTCATCTACCACTCTAAGGGTCGGTGTGAAGTTTCCCTCATTTTTGCCTCATGACCCTCTCAAGAAGACCTCAAGGACCCCCGCCCAGGTTGACTCTGGACAATGATTTTCTGGCCTGCTTGAGGTGGGTGCTTGCCAAGGGACTCTTTGCAGGTGTGTTGTGCTCACTGGACTCTGCTGTCATGGTACCAGCTGAAGCCTGCATGTACTGCACGACCACACCTGTCTCTTGGAGCACCACACAATGCTCCATAAATCTCCCCACCTCTTGGCCACAAGCCACTCGCTTTGGAAAAGGACTATGAAAGAGCGATCCTCTGGAGAAGACCCTGAGTACTCCCCACGGATGACCACCCTTCCGTTGGCTGGCCCACCATGACGTTGGTCTTGTCTGTTGGTAGCTATTTCCCCCTTCCCCTCTTTTTCTCTCTCTATACTCCATTTCCTATATCTCTCCCCTCTATCGCAACTGAATTGTTTGGCATTCAATAAAAATGCATTGCTGTTGTTGAATAAACTGATTTGTCCCCCGCTATTTGCCTGCTATTACCTCTGAGATCAAACAATCCCCGGCCTGTGTTGGTAGATGGTGACACTCCCCCCCCCCTCCCCCCCCCCCCCGCAAATCCCCCATCCCCCTGCTTCTCCCAGTTGATTGCTGATCGTGCTGTGACATGGAATGGAACATCCCTTGGGCCAGTCCAGCCCAGCTGTCCCATCCCTGTTCCCTCAGGAACACTTGCCCACCCCAAGTCCATGGGTTGGAGGGGCTTGCAGACACGCCTCGTGGGGGGAGCATTGTGACAAGAACAGGAGAACAGAACAACATTTACACTTACCAAGGGCAGAGAACAGAAGAGCACAGCCTTGGAGAAACGCACAAAGGATGTAGCTGAGGCAAACAGAGCGTGCACAAAATGCAAGGAGAATGTCAGCTCAGCTCTGCAAGGCTGACAAAAGCAGAAGTTATACACAACAATAATATTGCCCTTCCTCAAAAGCGGGGATCAAAGAGCAGTCACCTAAAATGGACAGTGCATGTTGAAGGCAGACTCCAAAGAACCATAGAAGGACTTGTGAGAAGGGGTGCAATTATGGCAAATAAATTCCAGGTGGGGTTAACTAATGAATACATCATCAGTGTGAGTGATAAAAGCTCCGATTGCCTGGTGGCCAGTGCACTCGAGTAGATGAAGGATTGCCCAAGTGGCCACCATGGTGTAATAAAGAATACCTGCTCTCAGATCCTCAAAACTGTGTTCAAAAGTTGCTATCCAGCAGATTTCAGTATCAGTGGTGTCCCTGACTCCATTATGCCCCTTGCACACTTTCACGAGGGCCCCTTGGTTCCACGAGGCCCTGCTGGATAACAGTGGACCCTTGGTTCCATTTGGGTCTGTACTGTCAAAATGGCCTCCTTGGTTCTGCACTGCCACAATGCTCTCCTTGGTGCCACGAGGCCTTGGTGTGTCACAACAGCCTCTCGGTTCCATGAACTGCCATAGTGTCAGCACGGTCTCTTGGATCTGCAGTATCACGATGGACAGTTGGTTACAAGCAGCCCCACCGTGTCACAACGACTATTTGCTTCAGGTGGCCCCCACAGTGTCACCATGGCCCCTTGGTTCCACGAGGCCTCGCTGCAGAACAATGGCCTCTCAGTTCCAGGAGGTTTTGTACTGTCAACAGTGCTCTCCTTGGTTCTACAGTGGCTGCTTGCTTCCATAAGGTTCCTCGGTGTCACAGTGGTCTCCTTGGCTCCATGAGGCTCTGCAATGTCCCAATAGCCCATGGTTTCCATGAGCTTCTGTCCCATCAACCATGTCCTTTGCTCCAGTGAGGCCCCGCAATGGCACACTGGACCCTTGGCTCCATGAGGTTCCATAGTGTGACATGGTTGCCTTGATTCCAAGAGGTTCTGCCGGGTCACACTGGACCCTTGGCTCCGTGAGGTTCCGTGGTATCGCCATGGTTTCCCTGGATCCGCAGTAGCACTATGGACCATAGGTTTCATGCAGCTTTGCTGTGCTACAGTGGCTCCTTGGTTCCGTCAAGTGCCACTGTGTAACAAGGGAATCTTGGTCCCATGAGGTTCTGGACTGTCACAATGCTGTCCTTGGTTCTGGACTCTAACAACGGACCCTTGGTTCCACGAGGTTCCATTACGTCACAATGCTCTCCTTGGTTCCACAAGGCCTTGCTTTGTCACAATGGACCCTTGGTTCCATGAGCTTCCGTAGTGTAACCATGGTCTCCTGGGATCTGCATTGTCACAATGGACAATTGGTTGCATGGGAGCCTGCTGTGTCACAAGAGAGCCTTAGTTCCATGACATTCTGGACTGTCACAGTGGTCTCCCTGCTTCAACGAGGCCCTGGAGTGTCACAAGGGCTGCTTGGTTCTGTGAGCTTCCACAACGTCCCAATGGTCTCCTTGTTTCTGCAGTGTCATAGTGGACTCTTGGTTCCATTAGGTTCTCTAAATGTCACAGGTCTCCCTGGTTCCATGTGGCCCTGCTGTGTCACCACAGCCCCTTGGTTCCAGGAGTTTCTGGGCTGTCAGCAGTGGTTCCTTTTCTTCCAATCAGGCACCGCTGTGTCACACTGCACCCTGGCTTCCATGAAGTTCTTCAGTGTCACAGTGGCCCCTTGGATCCATGCGGTCCCATAGTGTCACCATGGTCTCCTTGGATCTGCATTGTCATAAGGGACCATTGGTTCCATGTGGCCCGGCTGTGTCACAGTGATGTGGATTCCGTAATTGCCTTCAGCGTCACAATGGAGCCTTGTTTCTGTGAGGCTCTCAACTGTCACAATTGTCTCCTTGGTTCCATCAGCCCCCGCTGTGTCACAAGGGTCCCCTTGGTTCCATGAGCACACCAAAGCTTTGCATAAACATTGAGCAGCACCTGCTTAACACACCTGGGAACATCTGTCTGCATTCAAAAGACAGGTCACAGCTGAGAAAGGCACCAGCAGCTTCCATCTGCAACAGAGATGCAGGGAAAGGACAAGGACAGAGAATTCAGCTGCAAGACTCCGAGAATTCTGCATCCAGACATCATTTCTGGTCCCACTGTCCCTAGTAGAAAGGTGTCATCATTCCAGGCAGCCTGTACTCAGCATGTGCTTCTACAGTGGGGATTTGTCGTTTAGGAAACCTGCTCAGGCTTTTCCCTTCTTTCCTCACAAACAGGAATACTTGTCCCGGGCCTGGATGCAGGCAGAGCCCTGAGGAGAGCACGTGGGACATGGTGCAGTGGGCAGGGACAGCCAGCTGCAGAGTTCAGGGGGGAAGGGCTTCCGGTGCAGGGCCAGGGATGTCAGTCCCAGCTGGGCCACGTCAGACACGGTGAGGCTGGGCTTGGGGAGCAGCTTGTCCAAACAGGGTCAGCCTGCAAGGGGCTCATTCTTCTGTGGGCCCACACCTCCTAAGGAGACGTTCAGCATCAAGATCACCTGGGGAATGCCTAAGTTGCTTCTTCTTGGAACTGAAAAAGAAAAATTACTCCCTTTTATAACACTGAAAATCGTGAGCTGTACCTTGAAATCTTCCTCCTTAAGAGAACTCCAAAGTGACTCCAAGCAGCTGCACAAGGCCTGGAGACTGGAAGACATTGGAAAGAAGACAAAGAGCTCCTGAGGGTTTTCTGTATTTTAATGATCCCCAACGGTGGATTTGGGGCTGAGTCCAGGAGCCCCAGGCACTGAGAGAAGGTTGAAGAAGCTGCTCAAGGAGTCAGAAGCAAAACTCCAAGTCCCTTGGAGCATCAGTGGCCCCACTGAGGGCAGGGAGTGCCAAAGGCTCCCCAGGGAGTGGTGAGAGCAGATCCTTGAGGCCAGGATTGCAGGAGCCCGAGGCTGTGAGCAGGGAACTGCAATGCTGAGCAAGGCCTGGGCTGGTTGGAGGAAGCAGAAAGGCCAAGGCCTGAGCCCAGGCCTGGGCCAGCAGGGCCTGTCCCTCACAGGTGGCTCGGGGCTGTTCCTGGGGCACTGGGACGGGAGAGGCAGCAAGGACAAATGTCATCAGGCTGTGTGACACTCCAGATGCTCATGGAACCAAGGGCCAGTGTGACACAGCAGGGCCTGATGGAAACAAGAGGCCGTGCTGAGCCTGCGCGCCTGTAACACCGCAGAACACTGAAATGCTGAGGGTGAGCAAAGGTTCCTTTCCTCGAGTTTGGTGCAGAGTAGAAACCCCAGCCAGATATTCTCAAGAGGTCAAAACGACACAAAAGTGTACTGGAAAAATACAGAAAACCGAGCTCCTTTGGCAAATGATTTCATACAACATCCAATTCAACGTGCAACACTTAGCGTAGCAGGAACATCATTAACTCAGCCCATGTAAGATGGAAACCTTTAGGCATAAAAATGTTAAACTACCCAAAAACATTCCAGTAAAAGAGGATAAGAAGGTTAAAAGAGAAAAAAAGAGACAGAAAGACAGAAGATCTCCAGATAGATATGCAGAGAGCGACCAGCTGCTAGGCTTCCAGTGTGGGTGAGACACAGACCCAGGAGATTTCAGGATTCAGACCAGGGCTTGACGTCATGCCCGATTTTTTCAATTCCCTAGCGTTTGGTAAGCTCTCCTCTTTTCGGGGACATCTGCTTTCTTCCCACTCACTGCTGTGTTTCATTGCCTTTGTGTGGGATTGATTGACAGCTCGGCCAATCAGAGCTGGGTGGGCGCTGCCCCTGCTGTGTGATTGATTGACGGCTCAGCCAATCAGAGCTGGGTGGGCGCTGCCCATGCTGTGTGATTGATTGACAGCTCAACCAATCAGAGCAGGCTGGGCGCTGCTCCTGCTGTGTGACTGATTAACGGCTCAACCAATCAGAGCTGGGTGGGCGCTGTCCCTGCTGTGTGATTGATTGACGGCTCAGACAATCAGAGCTGGGTGGGCGCTACCCCTGCTGTGTGATTGGCAGATCTGCCAGGCTGGGGGCGGGGCTCTGTCCCACCTCATTCCAAGGTCTGTCCCAGCCCTAGCCCCACTCGGCCATTCCGAGCATCCCGAGGGGTCTGGGGACATTGATGTCATCCAGCCTCTGACAGCGACCATGGGGACACTGCGGAACCTCATGGAACCAAAGAGACCATTTTGACACTCTGGTGCCTCATGCAATCAGGGGCACCTTTGTGAGACTCAGGACCCCAGTGGAACCAAGGGTCAGTGATGAAGCTGTGCGGCCCAGAGAACCAAGGAGCCTTTGTTACACAGCAGGGCCACATGGAGCCCAGGGGCCTTGGTGACTCTGCAGGACCTTAGGGAAGCAAGGGGCCATTGTTATCACTACTGAAGCAGGGAGAATATTGTGACAAGGAGAATATCGGGACACTACAGGGACTCCTGGAATCAAGGAGAACATTGTGACCCTGTGAGGCCCCATGGAACCAAGGCAACATGGAACAGGTCTGACTGGCTGGGCCTCCCGGGGGCCACCTGGCAAGACTGGCTGATCCTGGAATGTTGAGGACTGCCTCTCCTCAGCTCCTGGAGCACTGAGGCTCTGTGCTTTCCTTCCTATGGAAAAGTACCATCCGCTTTTGCAGGTTCCCACGGCTGAAACTGATATTCCCCCTGAAAAAGCACTACATACAAGGCTTGCTCCCAGCCAAAATCTGCTAGGAGTAACAGCTCTGGGTGGCCACCGTTTCCTGAGGGCTGCCTCTCATCTACCACTCTAAGGGTCGGTGTGAAGTTTCCCTCATTTTTGCCTCATGACCCTCTCAAGAAGACCTCAAGGACCCCCGCCCAGGTTGACTCTGGACAATGATTTTCTGGCCTGCTTGAGGTGGGTGCTTGCCAAGGGACTCTTTGCAGGTGTGTTGTGCTCACTGGACTCTGCTGTCATGGTACCAGCTGAAGCCTGCATGTACTGCACGACCGCACCTGTCTCTTGGAGCACCACACAATGCTCCATAAATCTCCCCACCTCTTGGCCACAAGCCACTCGCTTTGGAAAAGGACTATGAAAGAGCGATCCTCTGGAGAAGACCCTGAGTACTCCCCACGGATGACCACCCTTCCGTTGGCTGGCCCACCATGACGTTGGTCTTGTCTGTTGGTAGCTATTTCCCCCTTCCCCTCTTTTTCTCTCTCTATACTCCATTTCCTATATCTCTCCCCTCTATCGCAACTGAATTGTTTGGCATTCAATAAAAATGCATTGCTGTTGTTGAATAAACTGATTTGTCCCCCGCTATTTGCCTGCTATTACCTCTGAGATCAAACAATCCCCGGCCTGTGTTGGTAGATGGTGACACTCCCCCCCCCCTCCCCCCCCCCCCCGCAAATCCCCCATCCCCCTGCTTCTCCCAGTTGATTGCTGATCGTGCTGTGACATGGAATGGAACATCCCTTGGGCCAGTCCAGCCCAGCTGTCCCATCCCTGTTCCCTCAGGAACACTTGCCCACCCCAAGTCCATGGGTTGGAGGGGCTTGCAGACACGCCTCGTGGGGGGAGCATTGTGACAAGAACAGGAGAACAGAACAACATTTACACTTATCGCGGGCAGAGAACAGAAGAGCACAGCCTTGGAGAAACGCACAAAGGATGTAGCTGAGGCAAACAGAGCGTGCACAAAATGCAAGGAGAATGTCAGCTCAGCTCTGCAAGGCTGACAAAAGCAGAAGTTATACACAACAATAATATTGCCCTTCCTCAAAAGCGGGGATCAAAGAGCAGTCACCTAAAATGGACAGTGCATGTTGAAGGCAGACTCCAAAGAACCATAGAAGGACTTGTGAGAAGGGGTGCAATTATGGCAAATAAATTCCAGGTGGGGTTAACTAATGAATACATCATCAGTGTGAGTGATAAAAGCTCCGATTGCCTGGTGGCCAGTGCACTCGAGTAGATGAAGGATTGCCCAAGTGGCCACCATGGTGTAATAAAGAATACCTGCTCTCAGATCCTCAAAACTGTGTTCAAAAGTTGCTATCCAGCAGATTTCAGTATCAGTGGTGTCCCTGACTCCATTATGCCCCTTGCACACTTTCACGAGGGCCCCTTGGTTCCACGAGGCCCTGCTGGATAACAGTGGACCCTTGGTTCCATTTGGGTCTGTACTGTCAAAATGGCCTCCTTGGTTCTGCACTGCCACAATGCTCTCCTTGGTGCCACGAGGCCTTGGTGTGTCACAACAGCCTCTCGGTTCCATGAACTGCCATAGTGTCAGCACGGTCTCTTGGATCTGCAGTATCACGATGGACAGTTGGTTACAAGCAGCCCCACCGTGTCACAACGACTATTTGCTTCAGGTGGCCCCCACAGTGTCACCATGGCCCCTTGGTTCCACGAGGCCTCGCTGCAGAACAATGGCCTCTCAGTTCCAGGAGGTTTTGTACTGTCAACAGTGCTCTCCTTGGTTCTACAGTGGCTGCTTGCTTCCATAAGGTTCCTCGGTGTCACAGTGGTCTCCTTGGCTCCATGAGGCTCTGCAATGTCCCAATAGCCCATGGTTTCCATGAGCTTCTGTCCCATCAACCATGTCCTTTGCTCCAGTGAGGCCCCGCAATGGCACACTGGACCCTTGGCTCCATGAGGTTCCATAGTGTGACATGGTTGCCTTGATTCCAAGAGGTTCTGCCGGGTCACACTGGACCCTTGGCTCCGTGAGGTTCCGTGGTATCGCCATGGTTTCCCTGGATCCGCAGTAGCACTATGGACCATAGGTTTCATGCAGCTTTGCTGTGCTACAGTGGCTCCTTGGTTCCGTCAAGTGCCACTGTGTAACAAGGGAATCTTGGTCCCATGAGGTTCTGGACTGTCACAATGCTGTCCTTGGTTCTGGACTCTAACAACGGACCCTTGGTTCCACGAGGTTCCATTACGTCACAATGCTCTCCTTGGTTCCACAAGGCCTTGCTTTGTCACAATGGACCCTTGGTTCCATGAGCTTCCGTAGTGTAACCATGGTCTCCTGGGATCTGCATTGTCACAATGGACAATTGGTTGCATGGGAGCCTGCTGTGTCACAAGAGAGCCTTAGTTCCATGACATTCTGGACTGTCACAGTGGTCTCCCTGCTTCAACGAGGCCCTGGAGTGTCACAAGGGCTGCTTGGTTCTGTGAGCTTCCACAACGTCCCAATGGTCTCCTTGTTTCTGCAGTGTCATAGTGGACTCTTGGTTCCATTAGGTTCTCTAAATGTCACAGGTCTCCCTGGTTCCATGTGGCCCTGCTGTGTCACCACAGCCCCTTGGTTCCAGGAGTTTCTGGGCTGTCAGCAGTGGTTCCTTTTCTTCCAATCAGGCACCGCTGTGTCACACTGCACCCTGGCTTCCATGAAGTTCTTCAGTGTCACAGTGGCCCCTTGGATCCATGCGGTCCCATAGTGTCACCATGGTCTCCTTGGATCTGCATTGTCATAAGGGACCATTGGTTCCATGTGGCCCGGCTGTGTCACAGTGATGTGGATTCCGTAATTGCCTTCAGCGTCACAATGGAGCCTTGTTTCTGTGAGGCTCTCAACTGTCACAATTGTCTCCTTGGTTCCATCAGCCCCCGCTGTGTCACAAGGGTCCCCTTGGTTCCATGAGCACACCAAAGCTTTGCATAAACATTGAGCAGCACCTGCTTAACACACCTGGGAACATCTGTCTGCATTCAAAAGACAGGTCACAGCTGAGAAAGGCACCAGCAGCTTCCATCTGCAACAGAGATGCAGGGAAAGGACAAGGACAGAGAATTCAGCTGCAAGACTCCGAGAATTCTGCATCCAGACATCATTTCTGGTCCCACTGTCCCTAGTAGAAAGGTGTCATCATTCCAGGCAGCCTGTACTCAGCATGTGCTTCTACAGTGGGGATTTGTCGTTTAGGAAACCTGCTCAGGCTTTTCCCTTCTTTCCTCACAAACAGGAATACTTGTCCCGGGCCTGGATGCAGGCAGAGCCCTGAGGAGAGCACGTGGGACATGGTGCAGTGGGCAGGGACAGCCAGCTGCAGAGTTCAGGGGGGAAGGGCTTCCGGTGCAGGGCCAGGGATGTCAGTCCCAGCTGGGCCACGTCAGACACGGTGAGGCTGGGCTTGGGGAGCAGCTTGTCCAAACAGGGTCAGCCTGCAAGGGGCTCATTCTTCTGTGGGCCCACACCTCCTAAGGAGACGTTCAGCATCAAGATCACCTGGGGAATGCCTAAGTTGCTTCTTCTTGGAACTGAAAAAGAAAAATTACTCCCTTTTATAACACTGAAAATCGTGAGCTGTACCTTGAAATCTTCCTCCTTAAGAGAACTCCAAAGTGACTCCAAGCAGCTGCACAAGGCCTGGAGACTGGAAGACATTGGAAAGAAGACAAAGAGCTCCTGAGGGTTTTCTGTATTTTAATGATCCCCAACGGTGGATTTGGGGCTGAGTCCAGGAGCCCCAGGCACTGAGAGAAGGTTGAAGAAGCTGCTCAAGGAGTCAGAAGCAAAACTCCAAGTCCCTTGGAGCATCAGTGGCCCCACTGAGGGCAGGGAGTGCCAAAGGCTCCCCAGGGAGTGGTGAGAGCAGATCCTTGAGGCCAGGATTGCAGGAGCCCGAGGCTGTGAGCAGGGAACTGCAATGCTGAGCAAGGCCTGGGCTGGTTGGAGGAAGCAGAAAGGCCAAGGCCTGAGCCCAGGCCTGGGCCAGCAGGGCCTGTCCCTCACAGGTGGCTCGGGGCTGTTCCTGGGGCACTGGGACGGGAGAGGCAGCAAGGACAAATGTCATCAGGCTGTGTGACACTCCAGATGCTCATGGAACCAAGGGCCAGTGTGACACAGCAGGGCCTGATGGAAACAAGAGGCCGTGCTGAGCCTGCGCGCCTGTAACACCGCAGAACACTGAAATGCTGAGGGTGAGCAAAGGTTCCTTTCCTCGAGTTTGGTGCAGAGTAGAAACCCCAGCCAGATATTCTCAAGAGGTCAAAACGACACAAAAGTGTACTGGAAAAATACAGAAAACCGAGCTCCTTTGGCAAATGATTTCATACAACATCCAATTCAACGTGCAACACTTAGCGTAGCAGGAACATCATTAACTCAGCCCATGTAAGATGGAAACCTTTAGGCATAAAAATGTTAAACTACCCAAAAACATTCCAGTAAAAGAGGATAAGAAGGTTAAAAGAGAAAAAAAGAGACAGAAAGACAGAAGATCTCCAGATAGATATGCAGAGAGCTACCAGCTGCTAGGCTTCCAGTGTGGGTGAGACACAGACCCAGGAGATTTCAGGATTCAGACCAGGGCTTGACGTCATGCCCGATTTTTTCAATTCCCTAGCGTTTGGTAAGCTCTCCTCTTTTCGGGGACATCTGCTTTCTTCCCACTCACTGCTGTGTTTCATTACCTTTGTGTGGGATTGATTGACAGCTCGGCCAATCAGAGCTGGGTGGGCGCTGCCCCTGCTGTGTGATTGATTGACGGCTCAGCCAATCAGAGCTGGGTGGGCGCTGCCCATGCTGTGTGATTGATTGACAGCTCAACCAATCAGAGCAGGCTGGGCGCTGCTCCTGCTGTGTGACTGATTAACGGCTCAACCAATCAGAGCTGGGTGGGCGCTGTCCCTGCTGTGTGATTGATTGACGGCTCAGACAATCAGAGCTGGGTGGGCGCTACCCCTGCTGTGTGATTGGCAGATCTGCCAGGCTGGGGGCGGGGCTCTGTCCCACCTCATTCCAAGGTCTGTCCCAGCCCTAGCCCCACTCGGCCATTCCGAGCATCCCGAGGGGTCTGGGGACATTGATGTCATCCAGCCTCTGACAGCGACCATGGGGACACTGCGGAACCTCATGGAACCAAAGAGACCATTTTGACACTCTGGTGCCTCATGCAATCAGGGGCACCTTTGTGAGACTCAGGACCCCAGTGGAACCAAGGGTCAGTGATGAAGCTGTGCGGCCCAGAGAACCAAGGAGCCTTTGTTACACAGCAGGGCCACATGGAGCCCAGGGGCCTTGGTGACTCTGCAGGACCTTAGGGAAGCAAGGGGCCATTGTTATCACTACTGAAGCAGGGAGAATATTGTGACAAGGAGAATATCGGGACACTACAGGGACTCCTGGAATCAAGGAGAACATTGTGACCCTGTGAGGCCCCATGGAACCAAGGCAACATGGAACAGGTCTGACTGGCTGGGCCTCCCGGGGGCCACCTGGCAAGACTGGCTGATCCTGGAATGTTGAGGACTGCCTCTCCTCAGCTCCTGGAGCACTGAGGCTCTGTGCTTTCCTTCCTATGGAAAAGTACCATCCGCTTTTGCAGGTTCCCACGGCTGAAACTGATATTCCCCCTGAAAAAGCACTACATACAAGGCTTGCTCCCAGCCAAAATCTGCTAGGAGTAACAGCTCTGGGTGGCCACCGTTTCCTGAGGGCTGCCTCTCATCTACCACTCTAAGGGTCGGTGTGAAGTTTCCCTCATTTTTGCCTCATGACCCTCTCAAGAAGACCTCAAGGACCCCCGCCCAGGTTGACTCTGGACAATGATTTTCTGGCCTGCTTGAGGTGGGTGCTTGCCAAGGGACTCTTTGCAGGTGTGTTGTGCTCACTGGACTCTGCTGTCATGGTACCAGCTGAAGCCTGCATGTACTGCACGACCGCACCTGTCTCTTGGAGCACCACACAATGCTCCATAAATCTCCCCACCTCTTGGCCACAAGCCACTCGCTTTGGAAAAGGACTATGAAAGAGCGATCCTCTGGAGAAGACCCTGAGTACTCCCCACGGATGACCACCCTTCCGTTGGCTGGCCCACCATGACGTTGGTCTTGTCTGTTGGTAGCTATTTCCCCCTTCCCCTCTTTTTCTCTCTCTATACTCCATTTCCTATATCTCTCCCCTCTATCGCAACTGAATTGTTTGGCATTCAATAAAAATGCATTGCTGTTGTTGAATAAACTGATTTGTCCCCCGCTATTTGCCTGCTATTACCTCTGAGATCAAACAATCCCCGGCCTGTGTTGGTAGATGGTGACACTCCCCCCCCCCTCCCCCCCCCCCCCGCAAATCCCCCATCCCCCTGCTTCTCCCAGTTGATTGCTGATCGTGCTGTGACATGGAATGGAACATCCCTTGGGCCAGTCCAGCCCAGCTGTCCCATCCCTGTTCCCTCAGGAACACTTGCCCACCCCAAGTCCATGGGTTGGAGGGGCTTGCAGACACGCCTCGTGGGGGGAGCATTGTGACAAGAACAGGAGAACAGAACAACATTTACACTTATCGCGGGCAGAGAACAGAAGAGCACAGCCTTGGAGAAACGCACAAAGGATGTAGCTGAGGCAAACAGAGCGTGCACAAAATGCAAGGAGAATGTCAGCTCAGCTCTGCAAGGCTGACAAAAGCAGAAGTTATACACAACAATAATATTGCCCTTCCTCAAAAGCGGGGATCAAAGAGCAGTCACCTAAAATGGACAGTGCATGTTGAAGGCAGACTCCAAAGAACCATAGAAGGACTTGTGAGAAGGGGTGCAATTATGGCAAATAAATTCCAGGTGGGGTTAACTAATGAATACATCATCAGTGTGAGTGATAAAAGCTCCGATTGCCTGGTGGCCAGTGCACTCGAGTAGATGAAGGATTGCCCAAGTGGCCACCATGGTGTAATAAAGAATACCTGCTCTCAGATCCTCAAAACTGTGTTCAAAAGTTGCTATCCAGCAGATTTCAGTATCAGTGGTGTCCCTGACTCCATTATGCCCCTTGCACACTTTCACGAGGGCCCCTTGGTTCCACGAGGCCCTGCTGGATAACAGTGGACCCTTGGTTCCATTTGGGTCTGTACTGTCAAAATGGCCTCCTTGGTTCTGCACTGCCACAATGCTCTCCTTGGTGCCACGAGGCCTTGGTGTGTCACAACAGCCTCTCGGTTCCATGAACTGCCATAGTGTCAGCACGGTCTCTTGGATCTGCAGTATCACGATGGACAGTTGGTTACAAGCAGCCCCACCGTGTCACAACGACTATTTGCTTCAGGTGGCCCCCACAGTGTCACCATGGCCCCTTGGTTCCACGAGGCCTCGCTGCAGAACAATGGCCTCTCAGTTCCAGGAGGTTTTGTACTGTCAACAGTGCTCTCCTTGGTTCTACAGTGGCTGCTTGCTTCCATAAGGTTCCTCGGTGTCACAGTGGTCTCCTTGGCTCCATGAGGCTCTGCAATGTCCCAATAGCCCATGGTTTCCATGAGCTTCTGTCCCATCAACCATGTCCTTTGCTCCAGTGAGGCCCCGCAATGGCACACCGGACCCTTGGCTCCATGAGGTTCCATAGTGTGACATGGTTGCCTTGATTCCAAGAGGTTCTGCCGGGTCACACTGGACCCTTGGCTCCGTGAGGTTCCGTGGTATCGCCATGGTTTCCCTGGATCCGCAGTAGCACTATGGACCATAGGTTTCATGCAGCTTTGCTGTGCTACAGTGGCTCCTTGGTTCCGTCAAGTGCCACTGTGTAACAAGGGAATCTTGGTCCCATGAGGTTCTGGACTGTCACAATGCTGTCCTTGGTTCTGGACTCTAACAACGGACCCTTGGTTCCACGAGGTTCCATTACGTCACAATGCTCTCCTTGGTTCCACAAGGCCTTGCTTTGTCACAATGGACCCTTGGTTCCATGAGCTTCCGTAGTGTAACCATGGTCTCCTGGGATCTGCATTGTCACAATGGACAATTGGTTGCATGGGAGCCTGCTGTGTCACAAGAGAGCCTTAGTTCCATGACATTCTGGACTGTCACAGTGGTCTCCCTGCTTCAACGAGGCCCTGGAGTGTCACAAGGGCTGCTTGGTTCTGTGAGCTTCCACAACGTCCCAATGGTCTCCTTGTTTCTGCAGTGTCATAGTGGACTCTTGGTTCCATTAGGTTCTCTAAATGTCACAGGTCTCCCTGGTTCCATGTGGCCCTGCTGTGTCACCACAGCCCCTTGGTTCCAGGAGTTTCTGGGCTGTCAGCAGTGGTTCCTTTTCTTCCAATCAGGCACCGCTGTGTCACACTGCACCCTGGCTTCCATGAAGTTCTTCAGTGTCACAGTGGCCCCTTGGATCCATGCGGTCCCATAGTGTCACCATGGTCTCCTTGGATCTGCATTGTCATAAGGGACCATTGGTTCCATGTGGCCCGGCTGTGTCACAGTGATGTGGATTCCGTAATTGCCTTCAGCGTCACAATGGAGCCTTGTTTCTGTGAGGCTCTCAACTGTCACAATTGTCTCCTTGGTTCCATCAGCCCCCGCTGTGTCACAAGGGTCCCCTTGGTTCCATGAGCACACCAAAGCTTTGCATAAACATTGAGCAGCACCTGCTTAACACACCTGGGAACATCTGTCTGCATTCAAAAGACAGGTCACAGCTGAGAAAGGCACCAGCAGCTTCCATCTGCAACAGAGATGCAGGGAAAGGACAAGGACAGAGAATTCAGCTGCAAGACTCCGAGAATTCTGCATCCAGACATCATTTCTGGTCCCACTGTCCCTAGTAGAAAGGTGTCATCATTCCAGGCAGCCTGTACTCAGCATGTGCTTCTACAGTGGGGATTTGTCGTTTAGGAAACCTGCTCAGGCTTTTCCCTTCTTTCCTCACAAACAGGAATACTTGTCCCGGGCCTGGATGCAGGCAGAGCCCTGAGGAGAGCACGTGCGACATGGTGCAGTGGGCAGGGACAGCCAGCTGCAGAGTTCAGGGGGGAAGGGCTTCCGGTGCAGGGCCAGGGATGTCAGTCCCAGCTGGGCCACGTCAGACACGGTGAGGCTGGGCTTGGGGAGCAGCTTGTCCAAACAGGGTCAGCCTGCAAGGGGCTCATTCTTCTGTGGGCCCACACCTCCTAAGGAGACGTTCAGCATCAAGATCACCTGGGGAATGCCTAAGTTGCTTCTTCTTGGAACTGAAAAAGAAAAATTACTCCCTTTTATAACACTGAAAATCGTGAGCTGTACCTTGAAATCTTCCTCCTTAAGAGAACTCCAAAGTGACTCCAAGCAGCTGCACAAGGCCTGGAGACTGGAAGACATTGGAAAGAAGACAAAGAGCTCCTGAGGGTTTTCTGTATTTTAATGATCCCCAACGGTGGATTTGGGGCTGAGTCCAGGAGCCCCAGGCACTGAGAGAAGGTTGAAGAAGCTGCTCAAGGAGTCAGAAGCAAAACTCCAAGTCCCTTGGAGCATCAGTGGCCCCACTGAGGGCAGGGAGTGCCAAAGGCTCCCCAGGGAGTGGTGAGAGCAGATCCTTGAGGCCAGGATTGCAGGAGCCCGAGGCTGTGAGCAGGGAACTGCAATGCTGAGCAAGGCCTGGGCTGGTTGGAGGAAGCAGAAAGGCCAAGGCCTGAGCCCAGGCCTGGGCCAGCAGGGCCTGTCCCTCACAGGTGGCTCGGGGCTGTTCCTGGGGCACTGGGACGGGAGAGGCAGCAAGGACAAATGTCATCAGGCTGTGTGACACTCCAGATGCTCATGGAACCAAGGGCCAGTGTGACACAGCAGGGCCTGATGGAAACAAGAGGCCGTGCTGAGCCTGCGCGCCTGTAACACCGCAGAACACTGAAATGCTGAGGGTGAGCAAAGGTTCCTTTCCTCGAGTTTGGTGCAGAGTAGAAACCCCAGCCAGATATTCTCAAGAGGTCAAAACGACACAAAAGTGTACTGGAAAAATACAGAAAACCGAGCTCCTTTGGCAAATGATTTCATACAACATCCAATTCAACGTGCAACACTTAGCGTAGCAGGAACATCATTAACTCAGCCCATGTAAGATGGAAACCTTTAGGCATAAAAATGTTAAACTACCCAAAAACATTCCAGTAAAAGAGGATAAGAAGGTTAAAAGAGAAAAAAAGAGACAGAAAGACAGAAGATCTCCAGATAGATATGCAGAGAGCTACCAGCTGCTAGGCTTCCAGTGTGGGTGAGACACAGACCCAGGAGATTTCAGGATTCAGACCAGGGCTTGACGTCATGCCCGATTTTTTCAATTCCCTAGCGTTTGGTAAGCTCTCCTCTTTTCGGGGACATCTGCTTTCTTCCCACTCACTGCTGTGTTTCATTACCTTTGTGTGGGATTGATTGACAGCTCGGCCAATCAGAGCTGGGTGGGCGCTGCCCCTGCTGTGTGATTGATTGACGGCTCAGCCAATCAGAGCTGGGTGGGCGCTGCCCATGCTGTGTGATTGATTGACAGCTCAACCAATCAGAGCAGGCTGGGCGCTGCTCCTGCTGTGTGACTGATTAACGGCTCAACCAATCAGAGCTGGGTGGGCGCTGTCCCTGCTGTGTGATTGATTGACGGCTCAGACAATCAGAGCTGGGTGGGCGCTACCCCTGCTGTGTGATTGGCAGATCTGCCAGGCTGGGGGCGGGGCTCTGTCCCACCTCATTCCAAGGTCTGTCCCAGCCCTAGCCCCACTCGGCCATTCCGAGCATCCCGAGGGGTCTGGGGACATTGATGTCATCCAGCCTCTGACAGCGACCATGGGGACACTGCGGAACCTCATGGAACCAAAGAGACCATTTTGACACTCTGGTGCCTCATGCAATCAGGGGCACCTTTGTGAGACTCAGGACCCCAGTGGAACCAAGGGTCAGTGATGAAGCTGTGCGGCCCAGAGAACCAAGGAGCCTTTGTTACACAGCAGGGCCACATGGAGCCCAGGGGCCTTGGTGACTCTGCAGGACCTTAGGGAAGCAAGGGGCCATTGTTATCACTACTGAAGCAGGGAGAATATTGTGACAAGGAGAATATCGGGACACTACAGGGACTCCTGGAATCAAGGAGAACATTGTGACCCTGTGAGGCCCCATGGAACCAAGGCAACATGGAACAGGTCTGACTGGCTGGGCCTCCCGGGGGCCACCTGGCAAGACTGGCTGATCCTGGAATGTTGAGGACTGCCTCTCCTCAGCTCCTGGAGCACTGAGGCTCTGTGCTTTCCTTCCTATGGAAAAGTACCATCCGCTTTTGCAGGTTCCCACGGCTGAAACTGATATTCCCCCTGAAAAAGCACTACATACAAGGCTTGCTCCCAGCCAAAATCTGCTAGGAGTAACAGCTCTGGGTGGCCACCGTTTCCTGAGGGCTGCCTCTCATCTACCACTCTAAGGGTCGGTGTGAAGTTTCCCTCATTTTTGCCTCATGACCCTCTCAAGAAGACCTCAAGGACCCCCGCCCAGGTTGACTCTGGACAATGATTTTCTGGCCTGCTTGAGGTGGGTGCTTGCCAAGGGACTCTTTGCAGGTGTGTTGTGCTCACTGGACTCTGCTGTCATGGTACCAGCTGAAGCCTGCATGTACTGCACGACCGCACCTGTCTCTTGGAGCACCACACAATGCTCCATAAATCTCCCCACCTCTTGGCCACAAGCCACTCGCTTTGGAAAAGGACTATGAAAGAGCGATCCTCTGGAGAAGACCCTGAGTACTCCCCACGGATGACCACCCTTCCGTTGGCTGGCCCACCATGACGTTGGTCTTGTCTGTTGGTAGCTATTTCCCCCTTCCCCTCTTTTTCTCTCTCTATACTCCATTTCCTATATCTCTCCCCTCTATCGCAACTGAATTGTTTGGCATTCAATAAAAATGCATTGCTGTTGTTGAATAAACTGATTTGTCCCCCCGCTATTTGCCTGCTATTACCTCTGAGATCAAACAATCCCCGGCCTGTGTTGGTAGATGGTGACACTCCCCCCCCCCTCCCCCCCCCCCCCCGCAAATCCCCCATCCCCCTGCTTCTCCCAGTTGATTGCTGATCGTGCTGTGACATGGAATGGAACATCCCTTGGGCCAGTCCAGCCCAGCTGTCCCATCCCTGTTCCCTCAGGAACACTTGCCCACCCCAAGTCCATGGGTTGGAGGGGCTTGCAGACACGCCTCGTGGGGGGAGCATTGTGACAAGAACAGGAGAACAGAACAACATTTACACTTATCGCGGCAGAGAACAGAAGAGCACAGCCTTGGAGAAACGCACAAAGGATGTAGCTGAGGCAAACAGAGCGTGCACAAAATGCAAGGAGAATGTCAGCTCAGCTCTGCAAGGCTGACAAAAGCAGAAGTTATACACAACAATAATATTGCCCTTCCTCAAAAGCGGGGATCAAAGAGCAGTCACCTAAAATGGACAGTGCATGTTGAAGGCAGACTCCAAAGAACCATAGAAGGACTTGTGAGAAGGGGTGCAATTATGGCAAATAAATTCCAGGTGGGGTTAACTAATGAATACATCATCAGTGTGAGTGATAAAAGCTCCGATTGCCTGGTGGCCAGTGCACTCGAGTAGATGAAGGATTGCCCAAGTGGCCACCATGGTGTAATAAAGAATACCTGCTCTCAGATCCTCAAAACTGTGTTCAAAAGTTGCTATCCAGCAGATTTCAGTATCAGTGGTGTCCCTGACTCCATTATGCCCCTTGCACACTTTCACGAGGGCCCCTTGGTTCCACGAGGCCCTGCTGGATAACAGTGGACCCTTGGTTCCATTTGGGTCTGTACTGTCAAAATGGCCTCCTTGGTTCTGCACTGCCACAATGCTCTCCTTGGTGCCACGAGGCCTTGGTGTGTCACAACAGCCTCTCGGTTCCATGAACTGCCATAGTGTCAGCACGGTCTCTTGGATCTGCAGTATCACGATGGACAGTTGGTTACAAGCAGCCCCACCGTGTCACAACGACTATTTGCTTCAGGTGGCCCCCACAGTGTCACCATGGCCCCTTGGTTCCACGAGGCCTCGCTGCAGAACAATGGCCTCTCAGTTCCAGGAGGTTTTGTACTGTCAACAGTGCTCTCCTTGGTTCTACAGTGGCTGCTTGCTTCCATAAGGTTCCTCGGTGTCACAGTGGTCTCCTTGGCTCCATGAGGCTCTGCAATGTCCCAATAGCCCATGGTTTCCATGAGCTTCTGTCCCATCAACCATGTCCTTTGCTCCAGTGAGGCCCCGCAATGGCACACTGGACCCTTGGCTCCATGAGGTTCCATAGTGTGACATGGTTGCCTTGATTCCAAGAGGTTCTGCCGGGTCACACTGGACCCTTGGCTCCGTGAGGTTCCGTGGTATCGCCATGGTTTCCCTGGATCCGCAGTAGCACTATGGACCATAGGTTTCATGCAGCTTTGCTGTGCTACAGTGGCTCCTTGGTTCCGTCAAGTGCCACTGTGTAACAAGGAATCTTGGTCCCATGAGGTTCTGGACTGTCACAATGCTGTCCTTGGTTCTGGACTCTAACAACGGACCCTTGGTTCCACGAGGTTCCATTACGTCACAATGCTCTCCTTGGTTCCACAAGGCCTTGCTTTGTCACAATGGACCCTTGGTTCCATGAGCTTCCGTAGTGTAACCATGGTCTCCTGGGATCTGCATTGTCACAATGGACAATTGGTTGCATGGGAGCCTGCTGTGTCACAAGAGAGCCTTAGTTCCATGACATTCTGGACTGTCACAGTGGTCTCCCTGCTTCAACGAGGCCCTGGAGTGTCACAAGGGCTGCTTGGTTCTGTGAGCTTCCACAACGTCCCCAATGGTCTCCTTGTTTCTGCAGTGTCATAGTGGACTCTTGGTTCCATTAGGTTCTCTAAATGTCACAGGTCTCCCTGGTTCCATGTGGCCCTGCTGTGTCACCACAGCCCCTTGGTTCCAGGAGTTTCTGGGCTGTCAGCAGTGGTTCCTTTTCTTCCAATCAGGCACCGCTGTGTCACACTGCACCCTGGCTTCCATGAAGTTCTTCAGTGTCACAGTGGCCCCTTGGATCCATGCGGTCCCATAGTGTCACCATGGTCTCCTTGGATCTGCATTGTCATAAGGGACCATTGGTTCCATGTGGCCGGCTGTGTCACAGTGATGTGGATTCCGTAATTGCCTTCAGCGTCACAATGGAGCCTTGTTTCTGTGAGGCTCTCAACTGTCACAATTGTCTCCTTGGTTCCATCAGCCCCCGCTGTGTCACAAGGGTCCCCCTTGGTTCCATGAGCACACCAAAGCTTTGCATAAACATTGAGCAGCACCTGCTTAACACACCTGGGAACATCTGTCTGCATTCAAAAGACAGGTCACAGCTGAGAAAGGCACCAGCAGCTTCCATCTGCAACAGAGATGCAGGGAAAGGACAAGGACAGAGAATTCAGCTGCAAGACTCCGAGAATTCTGCATCCAGACATCATTTCTGGTCCCACTGTCCCTAGTAGAAAGGTGTCATCATTCCAGGCAGCCTGTACTCAGCATGTGCTTCTACAGTGGGGATTTGTCGTTTAGGAAACCTGCTCAGGCTTTTCCCTTCTTTCCTCACAAACAGGAATACTTGTCCCGGGCCTGGATGCAGGCAGAGCCCTGAGGAGAGCACGTGGGACATGGTGCAGTGGGCAGGGACAGCCAGCTGCAGAGTTCAGGGGGGAAGGGCTTCCAGTGCAGGGCCAGGGATGTCAGTCCCAGCTGGGCCACGTCAGACACGGTGAGGCTGGGCTTGGGGAGCAGCTTGTCCAAACAGGGTCAGCCTGCAAGGGGCTCATTCTTCTGTGGGCCCACACCTCCTAAGGAGACGTTCAGCATCAAGATCACCTGGGGAATGCCTAAGTTGCTTCTTCTTGGAACTGAAAAAGAAAAATTACTCCCTTTTATAACACTGAAAATCGTGAGCTGTACCTTGAAATCTTCCTCCTTAAGAGAACTCCAAAGTGACTCCAAGCAGCTGCACAAGGCCTGGAGACTGGAAGACATTGGAAAGAAGACAAAGAGCTCCTGAGGGTTTTCTGTATTTTAATGATCCCCAACGGTGGATTTGGGGCTGAGTCCAGGAGCCCCAGGCACTGAGAGAAGGTTGAAGAAGCTGCTCAAGGAGTCAGAAGCAAAACTCCAAGTCCCTTGGAGCATCAGTGGCCCCACTGAGGGCAGGGAGTGCAAAGGCTCCCCAGGGAGTGGTGAGAGCAGATCCTTGAGGCCAGGATTGCAGGAGCCCGAGGCTGTGAGCAGGGAACTGCAATGCTGAGCAAGGCCTGGGCTGGTTGGAGGAAGCAGAAAGGCCAAGGCCTGAGCCCAGGCCTGGGCCAGCAGGGCCTGTCCCTCACAGGTGGCTCGGGGCTGTTCCTGGGGCACTGGGACGGGAGAGGCAGCAAGGACAAATGTCATCAGGCTGTGTGACACTCCAGATGCTCATGGAACCAAGGGCCAGTGTGACACAGCAGGGCCTGATGGAAACAAGAGGCCGTGCTGAGCCTGCGCGCCTGTAACACCGCAGAACACTGAAATGCTGAGGGTGAGCAAAGGTTCCTTTCCTCGAGTTTGGTGCAGAGTAGAAACCCCAGCCAGATATTCTCAAGAGGTCAAAACGACACAAAAGTGTACTGGAAAAATACAGAAAACCGAGA